>NW_026131758.1:0-48684 GCF_903995435.1 Acomys russatus | reverse complement strand
ACAACCATCTGTAACTCCAGGTCCAGGATACTTGGCTCTGCCTCTGATGCCTCTGATCTTTGGGGGTGTCAGGAATGCATTTGATGCACAGACGTATGTTTAGGCAAGCGGTCATAAACGGAAAAACTAAAATAAGTATTTTTAAAGGAGAAATAAAAATACATTGTGTACACATTAATAGTTGTTTTAACTAATATTATACTTAAAATCTAGCAAAACATTGATTTAGAATTATGTACTTGCGAGACCTATCCGTCTAATGGTTTTTTATCTCTATGAGGCTGAACGCCAGTTAAAGGTGTGATGATGAACTCACTTTCTGCTTCTGTGGACTCTCTTGACAGCATCTGCCAATATTCATTTTTTCAGATGTAGACACACTGGTGTCCTTGCTGCTTAAGGCCTCAGAGTGTGACACATGGCACCATATCTCGCAATATTTTTCCTTTCCATACTCAAAGCTTTGATCAAGCACAAGAGCCCACAGAAGGACCACCTCCATCCTTTCCTCACCACGTTATAACTTCGTCTTCATCTCCTGTGTCTGCCCTCAAGGCCTTGCCTTCTCCTGGTGCTGTATCTAAGTAACAGATTCCCTGATCATCACTTCTGTGTAGCAGTGGGACCTAAGTTCCACAAAGACAGACTTATGTTCACCATTTTGTCTCCAGTCCTTAGAACAATGTTCAACAAATACTTGTTGAGTAATAAATATTATTCTGAAGCAACTAAATTTCTCTTTGAAAATCCTTTATTTGAGTTACTTGGATTTAATAACTTTAAAGGTAATAAAAAATTAAAACGTGGGTAATGGCAGTAATCCAAACAGAGCGTGCTCGGTGAATTTAATGATCAATTTTCAGACAAAAGAAAGAAAGGGAGAGAAAGAGTGAGAAAGGGAAAGAAAGAAAGGAAGAAAGAAAGAAAAAAGAAATACCTTGAACAACCCAATGACACCTCTAGGTAAAAATCTCAGCTTCCTTTAAGGAAGAAATTAATCCAATGATAGCATAACTGCTGACAAACCAGGAAGCACATAGAGAAAACTAATAAAGTAAGGCTGGCAGACACCTAATCAGGGAAAGCGTTTGCAATGCAAGCCCAACAACCTGCGTTCAATCCCGGGAACCTACAGGAGAAAGGATGGGGTACCAAAGGTTGTCCCCTGGTCTGCACTTGGGTGTGAGGCACATGTGCAGAACATCAACATCACACACACACACCACACACAAATGCTTTTTATAAAGAAAAAAACATTTATTTTTACCTTCAGTAAAACCATTAATTATCTTTGGTTTTCCAACTCCTTCCATAAATAGTGGGCAAAGGCTCAATTGATATTTCTCAATGGGAATAAAATTATCTGAAAAGAAAATATAGCTCATGTTAAGTAAGAATGAAATCTATATAGAAAACTGCAGCCTCTGCTGCTGCAACTCTAGTCACTATTTCAGGATTGATGTGATGACTAAAGGAATTTCAAAAATAACCTAAACACTCCAAGTTTGCTAGAAATGATATTAGTTTTCAAATAAGTTTTCAAAACACTTAAATACAAATAACTGGTTTCCAAGGGCATGTGCCAGTATGAGCCAGTTTGTTCAAGTTCAAAGCACATTTCCTTTTTTCCTGAGTTTCCTACTTTAGGACATCAGGCTCTCCCTTCTCCTGTCATCCTGAGAGTAGAGAGGATTCTCTTCCTAAGGGAGTTCAGCTAACTTCATTTTCCCATTGAAAATAGCCTGCAAAGCCAGGGCAGTGGCACGCCTGTAATCCCAGAACTCAGGGAGGCAGAGGCAGGGGGATCTCTGTGAGTTCCAGGACAGCCTGGTCTACATCATGATTCCATGGCAGCCAAGGCTACACAGAGGAACCTGTCTCAGTCAAAAACCAAAAAATAAAGTAATCCGCAGATATTACTCAAAAAGATTTCTCTGTTATCTGAGCATCTCAATACATGGAGAAAGACGATCTGCACAATTCAAGACAGATCTGGCAATGATTCCTGCAATGCTAATGATATAAGACCTGCGGCCCATAAGAGACAGGCTCTGAGAAGCCTGCATCTGTCATCCTCTGGCTTACAGTATAGAGTAACCAGCTATAGCGGTGACAGTGACCTTGGTTCCTTTTGACTGTGCAAATAAATTCATCTTGAGGCCAAATTCTAGATGCCTGCTGCTGTTACTGCTCTTGGTTTTACCTCTCAGAGTAACTGGCTGCTCTTGCAATGATAACACTGACCTAGGTCACCAGATCCAGAGCCCTCAGACTTCTAACCTAGCCAGCACCTTACTGCTTAATGTCATTATAATTGGGTACTGAGGTGGAGGGAAATCTGGCATTAGACCTTAGAATACATTAAAAAGCAAGACAGAAACAATATGAGCTCAACTAAGTAAATACCTCATATACACTTATAAAAGGTTACACGATCATCACATATTCTGACAGAAAGGGTTGGGGAGAAGATTTAAGGAATCTGATTGCATCTGCATAAAATATAAAAGAAAAACGCTCACAGAATTTCAGCAAATGTTCTGATGGGGTAATCGGATTATAATTCAGTTGTTAACACTTGGCGCCCTCATTTTGAGGTTGTCATTAACCAATTTATTATCTGAATTGTCATCTCTAGTGCCATACTAAGCCAAGAAAAATACAGGACACATATTATGGATATAATACTTCTTGATGTTCAAAGGGACTGTAAGCCATTTCATTCCATCATCTTCATTAAGATTCTTCCACTTGATAACCAGGTAAAATAGATTGTAATCAGCAGGTGACAGTGTCCAGGACAGGATCACACACCTGCGCTCAGCAGAAGCACTGAGTGACTGCACAACACTCACTGAGGGGAAGAAAAGGAGGTTGTTTTCAATTCAAGATAAATGAAAATCTGCTAATGGCCTTGAGAAATGGCAGATGAATGGAGAAGAAAGAGCAGACAGAAGATTTATACAAACAGCATGGAAATCACAAAAACAGAATGCATGGGGTCTGTGACATGGAGAAAAAGAGGGATTCCGCCTCAAATCTAAACGTGGAGTTTTGATAGAGTCAAAATTGTTCTCAGCTGCAATCCCACATAAGTCTATTAGCTTTCTCTCCAATCCCACCTGCCCTTCTCTCCACTGTGAGTGACACTTTCAAAGAATCCCCTTGGCAGAGCCCCTTCAGAAGGTCTCAGTGCATTTCCACTTATGAAGAGCCATTCTATAATGCTGACGCCATCCTCGCACAGTCCATCCCAACCCACTCTTGACTGAGTGTGTTTCTCCACGCAGAAGCAACCCACCCTTCTTTTACTTTACCTCTTCCCCTGAAAAGTGAAAAAAAGACCAGATGTGCATCTGCTGGAAACTGAGATTTCCCCCGACCCCAATCCTAGGGGAGGAAATTTAGTTTGCAACCAACATTATTTTCCTAAGATGGCTTCTCTACCCTCAACCGAAGATCAAGCGCCTGTTCACTTTGTTTCCAAAAATCATACTCCTGTCCAGGCATGGTGGCACATGCCTTCTGTCCCAGTACTGACAGAACAGAGGGACAAGTAGATTTCCATGAGCTTGATCTACACAGTGGGTTCCAGGCCAGCCGGAACTACACAATGAGACTCTGCCTCAATCCCCAGGACCCACACAGAGGTGGAGGGTGGAATCAACTCTACTAAATTGTCCTCTGACCTCCACACACTCACTCTAGTATGCAGGCCCATAAACATGCACAAGCTCACAAAGACATAGCTGATAATTTTAATTGAAAAGTATAAATTATCCTTAAATTTTAGAGTGTGGCCTTAACTTACAGAAGAATATGACATATTTAAGCAATTAGAGATTTCATGAAAGAAGTGACTCTTGGAAGGTTAGCAGGTTGGTAGAGTTGCCAGAAGATGAGTATTTTCCATTTAAATGATATTTTTGATACACAATCTAGATTAGAAGATCCTTTTGTGTGTGACTCCTGGGTCAGCAAGATGCCTCAGAAGGAAAAGGCTCCAGCACCAAGGCTGACAACCTGCATTATGTTTCCTAGAACACACATGTGGGAAGGAGAAAACTAACTCTCACAAGTTGTGCTCTGAACTCTACATACATACTCTGTCATTTAAATGGAATGTATCAATGCTCAGAACAATCAAATATACCAACATTAATGAAGGTGAGGTGTTCACTACTCACAAAGTTCACAACAGTTTCCAAGTCTCAGGAATTAATTTGAGTCCATATAGGTAATCATGCTACTACTAAAATGCATAGTATTTTTATATATAAGTATTAAAGTATACCTCATGCAAATATACCATGCTATATACCATAATAAATAGCAAGTACTTATAGAATACTATATATAACAAAATAATTTATATTTATATATAAAATATTCTATATTCTAATATTTAGAGAGTGACCCACCTTATTATTCCAAATGGTTTAAGTATTAGATTTCGCTAGAATATTGTTTTGCTAATAATGCCATTTCAGGTGTGTTCACCAGATGTACATAAGTGGTATTGGTTGGCACTGTATTTCTCACCATGGAGAAGAGAGGAGTATGAAAGTGGATCCTAGACTGTTCAGAGGATAATTTAGACAAGAAGGGTTGTGCAGAGGTTATATACTAAAAGGGGGTATCCAAGCTCAACTAATACACTGGCAGTACATCCTGCACATCTAATGCTAAGGGAAAAATCATGGACTAGAAGAAGTAAATACTGTAGGAGCCAGAGGCTCAGGACATATACTGTTTTTAGGGTCCCCTGGACATAAACTCTGAACAATATGGCTACCTGAATAAAACCAATAAAAATGACAACACTAGTTGACATGCCAGTGTGGACAGGGGACATTCCACATGGCCGTCTCATAGATGAAGAGCTATAGGTGATCAGGGTCTGCTGAGAGAGGAAGAGGCAGTCTTCTTCAGGGTCGAGTTTCCTCACAGACTGACTAATCCCAATTGGTCAGCCCTGGGCACATGTACAAAAGAGCAAAGCTAAACAGGCTCAGTAAGTTATGTTTATATGCGTAATAAAGAATAAAGGTGAGATATGAATTTTGGAGGGGGTTCATGGGAAGAGTTAGAGGGGAGGGGGCAAGAATGATGTGCATGCAGTGTTATAGGACAAGATGTGGCAAGCAGGCCACATCACTGCCTAATAGTGGGGCTGAAAGTAATGACAAGGAACAAGACATTCTGCATGAACCAACTAAAAATAAATGACTGGACTGGGGAGGTCATCCGCCCCTCAGCATCCCTTTCTTTGCTCAATGGGCCATGAGAAGGTTTAGGTTGAAATTTTGCAAGGGGGGGGGGCTAGCACCAATGGAATTGATGGCCAGATGTGACCGTGTATGCTGCTCTGCCCACAGGAAGGTGAGATTGTGTGCTTTCCTGCATCTTCTGACCACGTCTCCATTGTGGGCCGAATAGTGCTGCACCCACGTACCTCCTCTACTCTGCACGTGAGGCATTGCTCATCAGGGACTGACAATAAACACAAAACTTAATAGCACACAGACCACATTGGTCATAAGAATGAGATCATGGAGGGTCTTACAACATATTCCTAAGAGGAAACAGGAGTTAGACAAGGCAGGCACTGCTCAATCTAGTAATAACTGGGTTGGGGAGCAGAGGAGAGTGGAAACTGCGCAATGCAGGTATAAGGCATGTAGCATAGGGAAATTATTTTCCTCTTCGTTTTTTCTTCAGACCGAGTGAGTAAATCCATTCAAGACAATAAAGTGAGAACATGTGTAAGACATTTGACATACTAAGAATACGTAGGAAACACTAAGAATTTCCACTGTAGACACAGAGAAAAACTGACATAAGAAGGTTCCTCGTCTAACAAGCAGGCAAAGGCTCTGCTCAGGAAGAAACAAGCTCAGGTGTTTATCGCAATTTCAAGAACCAAAATAAATTAAACTTGCCACTGTTCCTTCCACGATATGCTCGAAAGACTGTACAGAGCAAGAAGAGTTTTTTGCAACAAACAAACAAACAAACAAACAAAATGGGGCTGGAGAGTTGACTCATTCTCTTCTTCCAACAGTCCTGAGTTCAATTCCCAGTAACCACATGGTGACTCAAAACCATCTACAATAAGATCTGATGCCCTCTTCTGGTGTGTTGGCAGAATACTGTATTAATAAAAAAAAATAAACAAATCTTTTAAAACAGATGAATGAAAACCTTGCAGTTTAACAAATAACAGAAGTTTTCTGGACAGTGTATGCGACTCTGGGTATTTTGGTCCCATAGTTTTATATATATATATATATAAAAATCATACCATGTATGGAAGACTCCTGTATAAAAAACATAGCAACTCCAATACTGCGTATCCACTGAGGAGAGTCCAGCCATGGCCTTCGTTTCTCAATAACCTTCACCTGTATTGCAGGTAAAACTGAATGCTGCCCAGTCCCTTAGAAAACTATAACAAGCTGAGTTTTATAAAAACAGACTAGAACAGGTGTCTCCAAGTCACAAATGACAGAGGCAGACTCACAGAGACACATATATTCTGCAGTAGCAGATCCTCATGTGTGGCAGAGTGGAGGCACACTTAGACAGACGCATGTATTCTGCAGTGGCAGACCCTCCTGGGACACTCACAGACACATGTATCCTGCAGTGGCAGACCCTCATTGGTGGCAGGGTGGAGGCATGATGTAAGGAACCACCATAAGAAAAAAGCTGTACAGAAGCACCAGTTTTATATTATCTAAAAAATAGCCATGTCATTTTATGTGTTAATATTTATTTTTGTAATCAGAAGTTAAAAAAAATCAAAGATATTATAAGATGTTTGTGGCTCACCTGTACATTTACCGCCCCAAGCCTAAAATGAACTTTTCTCTCAATTACTGATTTCCTTGACTGGGTAGTAGTGTTAGAAACATCCTTTTTCCAAGACTGTCTTCTCTTTTAGGCCATCTTACCTTACAAACTCAAGAGTATATGCATATATACAGGCCCCTGGACATACATATATCTATAAATATTTCTTTAAGCTTAACATGAGCTTTTGTTGATCTCTAATTCAAACCTGTGACTGCAAGAATCATTCTGGCCGACTCTCTTGTTAACCTGGAGCCTTCCAGGAGAGCAGTGAAAAATGGGCTCACCTCCATTCATCTTCCTAATTTTTCCATTCCAAGGTAAACATATACAGATGTAATAACTGTTAGCCTGCATCCCTGGAAGAAATGCAAACTTCAAATGTCTATGTAGTGTCTACATCTTTCATCCTCCTAACTCGCTTCCAGGTTAATTAGGGCCTTTTTCTTGCTACCCTGAGTGAGTAATTTCATACAAGTGTGCCAGAGATATCCTAGCCATAGTCTGTATTGCCCCCTGGAATCTTCAGTCTATGATGTTTTAAATCTATGTGCTTTCAGGTTTAATCTTCATCCTATGAAGTTTTGAGTTTGTTCAAATATGAGTGTTGTGTACCTATGAGTACATCACACTGTTGTCACAGCACTCCAAGGAGAAGGGACAACTACTGCATTGACTGGCTCATACTGGATGAAGGAGCAGAAGCTCCTTCAGGACAGGCATGGAGATGTCTTTATCAAGATATTGACCTTGTGAGCTGGGATCATTAACTCAGGAAGGAAAGACAGAATGAAGTAAGGGTTTCGTACCTCATGCAGCTCCAATCCTAGAAGTTCAAGGATATCTGTGAGTCTCTCCAGGAGAGCTCCAAAAGGATCAACTCATACAGCATAGAGCACTGCTGCCCTCAGCCTTAGAGTTTTGAGCTCACAGAAGTCCAGGTACTGGGACAGGTGATCCAAATCTGACTGGGAGAGCTCACGGTAAATGTTAGATAAGTCTTCAGGAGGGTCTTCAGAAACCTGAGGAGAGAACAAGAGATGGGATCTAGGAAATGGTCCTGAAGAGGGTTGGTGGTGGGACTGACATTTGGACAGATCACATTTGTCCTAAAGTCAGTCTATCCAAATGAACATCATGTCCAGGACAGTGCGTTTTGTTGAGTGCAAATATAATTCAACATCTTTCTAGTCTGAGGTCTGTGGGTGTCACTTTTGACCTCTTCTACTGCCCAGTAGTGCAGCTCCTTGCCCATTGTCAAGCAGAAAAGCACAGTGGTTCCCACCACAGGGTCACATGGTAAAAGTGAAAAAAAAAACTGACTTCTCTAAACATGATTCAGCAGCATTTCAGGTGAAGATCCCTGAGAAGCTTCCTGAAAGCTGTTCCTCCACAGAGCCATATTCCTGCCCAGGGTCTTCACCTGCCCTCAGCCTCAACCCCAGTGGGGCTCGTTTTCATTTATGAAGTCCACCGCACTGCACTCAGCTCCTCTGCCATGACAGCTGCAGGAGTGTGGGTGGACTCTGACTGTTACTGGTTTTCAGGACAAGGATCCAGGAAACGTGGACACAAAGACAGAAACAATGACAAGAAACCTAAGAGCTTTTCTCCCCCACACAGAGACCTCGCAGAAAAACATCTCTGACAGATAGAGTTCGGCATATCTCCATCCAGAAAAAGAACTTAGAATAGAGTGATTGACATGAATTCATTCCGTGGTCCAAGACACAAACATTGAGTTGATTTTGATGGGTTAATTGCTTAATTTTTTAATTTTTCAAGATGAGTTCTCACTGTGTACCTATGGTTGAGCTAGAATTCATTATGGTGCCAAGGATTGGTTTGAAATCCCAGCAATCCTCTGGTTTCCAGCTGCTATGTACCATGGGGTAAAATCTCACTTCTGACTGAGTTTTAGTAATACATGAAAAACATAGTTCTGAGTGAGTTACTGAGACTTTCAGGCCTGTTCCTCTTGCTATACCTGAAATATAAATCTGATGACATTCTTCTCAAAGGTCCTTTGCCTCGATTGCCATTATGAACCTGTGTCTAATTTCTTGAGCTGGACTGGGTGCTGTTGCCAATCAGTGCTGGACCACCTACTCAGAAGTCTGAGGCAGGAGGATGGTGTGAGCTCAGTTAACACTGTTTTCCAAGTGTACAGCAAGCACTCTGTTCCATTGACAGTATTGCATTTCCCAGCATAGTGGGCTCACATGGAAGCCTAGAACTGAAGAGAAAGGCAGAGGGGGTCATGAAGGGATCGCCTCAGCTCACTGGCCACAGAAGGTGGAATCAATCAACAAAGGAAGCTGATTGAGGGAGTGGACACAGATGTGCTATAACTATAGCCAGGAATAGGAGGATTGCAATAAGTTTGCCTTAGGCTGGGATGAATCTGAAGCTCTGTCCCAACCAACAAACAACTGAGAGTGGTGGCCCGGTGTCAAGAGCAACTGGACAGTGAATCCCGGAGAAGTAGTCAGTGTTGTGCCCCAAGCTGTCACTTCACTCATGTCAGCATGAGAGCCTCTGGCAAGCACCTCCCTTACCAGGTTCAGCTTTTCCTCACCTAGTTCCAATCAGCACCAGAAACTAAATATTTACAATGTAAAAAAAAAGAAATACACAAATTGAAAAACTTTTTAGCATTGAAAAGCCTGTCAGAAGAATGATACATTTTTTCCTCCTCTATTTGTTGTTTTTATTGTTTTGCTTTTTTTGGTTTTGAAACAAGATTCCTTGTACTGAGGAAGGGATCACAGTTGCGCTTGAATCTCTGTCCATCTGTCTCTAAAGGGTGGTGTGTTGCAGGTGTGTGCCCCTCTGCCCCATTTGTCGGGTTCTGAGAACTATGTGAACTTCACCCATGACAAGCACTCTACCAACTGTGGCACCCCCAGAGCTCTTGCTCAAGTGACTGGACCTGGGTACTGCCACATAAGACTCTGTAATGACCTTACACTAGGAACAGAGAACAAAGAGTCATGTCTTCGGATCATTTTACGGACTTAACTAGCTAGTTTGTCAAAAATGTACTGTGCTTTTCAAGGGTATAATTTTACTCTTTTTTTGAGACTGGGTTCTACTGTGTAGCCTTCGCTCTCCTGGAGCTCACTCTGAAAACCAGTTTGGCCTCAAACTCACAGAGATCTCGCTACCTCTTCTTCCTGGGTGTTGGAACTAAAGGCCTGTGTCATCAAGCCCAGCTCAATCATTCTTAATTTATGGTTGGTGGGCAGGTATAGGCCATTAATTCCAGCATTCAGTAGGCACAGTCAGGGAAAACTTTGTAAGTCCAAGGACAGCCTGGTCTAGGAAGGGAGATGCAGGACAGCCAAAGATACACAGAAAGTCCATATTTGGAGGCAAAATAAAACAAACAAATTAATAATAAAGAACTGTGGGGAGAAAGAGAAATAGAAAGAAATACTAAATGAAGACCACTCCCAAATTCCCTCTACAAAGCCTGCATCAAAGCAAGAGCAAAACCAGGTAAAAAAATAAAAGAATATAATATTTCAAGATTTTAGAGGAATATGGATCCTAATTCCTTTAGTATAATACTTGAAGCAAAATGCAGGCAAGTACAAAGATTATCTACTATGAAAGGTTGGCTTTATCCCTGAAATGCAGGGGTGACTCAACATGAAGAGACCAATAAATGTAAAAGCAAAGCTCAACTCATAACAGACCGAATGACAGAAGTCACATAATCATATCAATAGAAGCAGAAGTAAACATTTTTATTTAATTTTTGTTTTTTTCTTTTTAAAATTTTTTAATTTATATTCTTGTTATATCTCAATGGTTATCTCATCCCTTGTATCCTCCTATTCTTCTCCTACCATTTTCCCCTTATTCTCCTCCACTATGACTGTTACTGGGGGATTTCCTCCCCCTGTATATGCTCATAGGTATCAAGTCTCTTCTTAGTAACCTGCTGTCCTTCCTCTGAGTGCCACCAGGTCTCCCCTCCAGGGAACATGGTAAAATGTGAGGCACTGGAGTACGTGAGAAAGTCATATCCCAATCTCCACTCAACTGTGGAGAATTTTGACCATTGGCTAATCTGGGAAGGGTTTAAGTTTACTGCCTGTATTGTCCTTGGCTGTGCCTTAGTTTGAGCGAGACCCTGGGCCCAAATCTGCCTATCATAATGTTCTACTTAGGTTTCTAGCACCCTCTGAATCGTTCTACTTTGCTTTCTCCCATGCTTCTCTCATCTAGGGTCCCAATAGGATGTCCTTCCCTCTGTCTCAGTTTTCCTGGTAAGTGAAGGCTTTTGTGGGACATGCCTTGGGCTAGCATTGCATATATAAGTGACTATATACCATTTGAGTCTTTCTGCTTTGGGTTAACTCACTCATTATGATAATTTCTAGCTCAATCTATTTATCCACAATTTCTGGAATTCCTTGTTTTTAATAGCTGTGTAGTATTCCATAGTGTATATGTACCACAGTTCCTTTATCCATTCTTCTACTGATGGACACTTTGCCTGTCTCCATGTTCTGGCTATTGTGAATAAGGCTGCTATGAACATGATGGAGCAAATTTTCTTGTGTGCTGGAGCATCTTCTGTGTATATTCCAAAGAGTGGAATAGCAGGGTCTTGAGGAAGCCCTCTTCCCATTTTTCTGAGATAGCACCAGAAAGTGGCTGCACTAGTTTGCATTCTCATACAGTGTTTCTATTGTACTCCTGGCTGTTTTGAACTGGCTTTGTAGTTCCTTTTTGACTCGACCCTAAAGAGATCTACCTGTCTCTGGTTCCTTAATCATGTCCTGGGAATAAATGCTTTAGCCACTGGACTTGGCTCAGAAATAATCGGTTAACAAGCCCCAGATCATCCTTTTATGATAAAATTCCTAGAAAAATTAGGGGACAGGAACAAATTTCAACAAAATAAAAGCTGTATATGGGAAATCCAATATCACCTTAAATGGGAGAAAATTGAAGCAATTCCAGTGAAGGAATGAAAGAGGTAGAATGTCCACTATCATCACTCCTTTTCAATATTGTGCCTGATGTATTAACTAAATCAATGGGACAAAAGAAGGCCAAATAGAAAAAAAAGTTACATTATCCCTAAATGTGTATGTTTTAGTGATTTATTTTTATTTATTTTATGTATATGAAGATTTGTCTATAGTTCTGTAATATAGTTACAGTCGATTTAGACTGAGACCATTCTAAAGTATATAGCCTATTGCCTTTGGCCTTGGCTGCATCCCAGAAAATGAAAGTAAGTTGTCTTGATAGATACACCACACACTTTGGACACAGAACTCTGAGGAATCAAGATGGAACTGACCTGTAAGTTGTATGTCCATACGTGGAATGCAAGTTGCTATGGAGAAAAGCAATGAAAAACACAACATAGTTGAGAAAACAATGAACCACTATAGCAGGACAAGTCAAGTCAAGATAGACCCAAGGGTACAAAAGGACACTCATATTCCAGGAGTGACCTACAGCTGCCCAGTTGAATTTGTGAAGAAACATATGCAACTACCAGTGGCGGCAGTGGCTGTCAGTTTTTTTAAGCCACTATAAGCTCTAATTGCATTAAAAGTACCCATCCTTGTATCCAAGGTAAGTGTAGCTTTCATCCCTAAACAAAATGGGTTTTTATTTCTTTCTTCATTTGTATGAAGTGTCATCAGAAGTCTACAATTTTCATAAAGGTAGAAGAAGCAACAATGGTGTGCCCAACCCCAATTAGTACATTTAGAAATGTAAGAGCCAGAGGACCCCAATTTCCAACTGTTGATATGAGATATCCCAAAGTGGGTGGGAAAATCTCACAAGGATCCCAGCCATGATAAAGAACCACAGGGCTTTTTGCTTTGTTGCTGTCTAGCTTCTTTAATTCTTTATAAATTTTGAAAATTATCCCTCTGTTAGATGTAGACATGATAAAAAAAACTTTTTCCACTTTGTAGGCCATCAGTGTGTCTTGTTGATGGCGTCTTTTGCCTGGCAGAAGCTTTTCAGACTCATTCATTCCCATTCATGAATTATCAGTCTTAGTGCCTGCACCATTTCTGTTTTGCTTGGGAGTTGTCTCCTTTACCAATGTGGTCAAGCACATTCCTCACTTTCTCTTCTAAAGGTTCAGTGCATCTGGATTTATGTTGAGATCTTTAGTCCTTTGGATTTTCATGATGTGTTGTGATAAATAATGGTGGTATAAAAATTGTGAGAGAGGCTAACCAATGACTTCTCCAGTTTGAGACCCATGTCACATGAAGAAGCTGACATAGCTTGGAGGACAAGAAACCAGAGGTCAGACTGCCCAGAGACCTAGGATAGAGCTAAGAATGAGCAAGGAATTTTGATACCTGCTCTTTGGTCACCTCCCCCTGGTAGGGTGCATTAACTGGCCACAGATGAAGAGGAGGCAGGCAGTCCTGATGAGAGTTGGCAGGGTGGGGTCATTTGATACAGGAGGACTCACCCTTTCTGGGGACTAGGAGAGGGGCATGGAAGGGGAGTAAGAAGGAGTGAAGATAGTATCAGGGGGAGACAAGGGAGGGGCTACGATTGGGATTTAAAGTGAATATACTTTTTAAAAATAGATTTAACCAAAAAAGAAAAAAGAAAAATATACGTATTTGTGAAGTATACTAGACCTCTATTTAAAACCACAAACATTAAAAAAAGAACTACAGGAATTAAATGACTGATAAAAAGAGAAGAACTATTCATCTTCTAGGTCTAGCTCCCTGATAGGTTATCAAGTCCCAAGAGGTATTCTCTAAGACTGAAGGGACACATCATGTTTTCATAGCTCGTGTGTGTGTGTGTGTGTGTGTGTGTGTGTGTGTGTGTAACAGTAATTACGTAATATAAAGAGATGAAAGGAAATTGAAGGGAAATACAGTTATTGAATGAGGGAGAGGAATGGGTAGAAATGATGTAAAACAATATTTATGAAATCATTAAAAATTGTTTTTTTAAATAAACTTAAAGTGACAACACTTTGCTTAGAAAACAAAAGCACATGTACAAAGCATGGTGATGTATGTTTGATTCCCAGGCCACATAGTTTTACGTAGAGAACACATTCCCCAAATGTTATTTAACTTTTGTGTGTTTGTGTTTAGCCACTGGGTCTTATTATGTAGCTCTGGCTATCTTAGAAGTGACAATGTAGATCAGGCTGCCCACTAATTCACAGAGATTTGCCTGACTCTACCTCTCAGTGGTGGGAATAAAATCAGGCAGTGCATTCCTGCCATTGTTGGATTTCTACTTATTGGTGGGTAGTCAATTTTCCACGATGCACCTATGGAAGTCAGAGGAAACCATTTAGGTATCTGTTATCCTCCTGGGTTCCAGAAATAAAATTGGGGTATTCAGGCTTAGAGCAGGTACATTTAACCATGAATCTTTTTTGGGGTCACTTTGTCAAGGAATGATATAATCTTTCCCACACAATTTACCCAGTCTGTCAAAAGGAATTCACGGGGCACCCCGAGGATAAAGCTGGCCAAGACAGCTTCCACCTGAGACAAAGCATAAACATGCCCACACAATTGACCCTGTCTGTCACAAGGTGTTCATAGGCTGCCACAAGGGTGAAACCGCCCAAGACTGCTTCCACCAGTGAGAAAGCATAATCTTTCCCACACAATTGACCAAGTCTGTCACAAGGTGTTCATGGGAAGCCCCGACGGTAAAGCCAGCCAAGACTGCTTCCACCTGTGACAAAGCTTAATCTTTCCCACACAATTGACAGTCTCTCACAAGGTATTCATGGGCTGCCCTGAGGGTAAAGCCGGCCAAGCTTTGTTCCACCTGTGACATAGCCGAATCTTTCCCACACAATAGACGGAGTTGTCTTAAGGTATTCATGGGGTGCCCAGAGGGTAAAGCTGGCCAAGACTGCTTGCACCTGTGACAAAGCTTAATCTTTCCCACACAATTTACCCAGTCTGTCACAAGGTATTCATGGGTTCCCTGAGGGTAAAGCTGGCGAGGACTGCTTCCACCTGTGACAAAGCTTATACTTTCCCACACAATTGACCCAGTCTGTCACAAGGGATTCATGGGGTGCCCCAAGGGGAAATCCGGCCAAGACAGCTTCCACCAGTGACAAAGCGTACTCTTACACACCCCAATGAATCTGTCCTACACAAGGTGTTCATGGGGTGCCCCGAAAATAAAGCCGGCCAAAACTGCTTCCACCCATGACAAAGCTTAATCTTGCTCACACAATTGACCCAGTCTGTCACAAGGTATTCATGGGGAATACTGAGGGTAAAGCAGGCCAAGACTGCTTCCACCTGTGACAAAGCTTAGTCTTTCCCACACAATGGACCCAGTCTAACTTAAGGTATTCATGAGCTGCCCTGAGGGTAAAGCCAGCCCAAACTGCTTCCACCTGTGACAAAGCTTAATCTTGCATACACAATTGACCCAGTCTGTACACAAGGTATGCATGGCGTGCCCCGAGGGTAAAGCTGGCCAAGATTGCTTCCACCTGTGACCAATTTTAATCTTTCCAACACAACTGACCCTGTCTTTCACAAGGTGTTCATGAGGTGCCTCGAGGGTAAAGCCGGCCAAAACTGCTTCCACCTGTGACAGAGCTTAATCGTGAACACACAATTGAACCAGTCTGTCACAAGGCATGCATGGGGTGCCCCCAGGGTTAAGCCGGCCAAGACTGCTTCCACCTGTGACCAAGCTTAATCTTTCCAACACAATTGACCCCGTCTTTCACAAGGTGTTCATGAGGTGCCTCGAGGGTAAAGCCAGCCAAAACTGCTTCCACCCTTGACAAAGCTTAATCCTGTCCACACAATTGACCCAATCTGTCACAAGGTATTCATGGTGTGCCCCGATGGTGATGCCAGGCAAGACTGCTTCCACCTATGACAAAGCATAATCTTTCCCACACAAAGACCCATGCTGTCACAAGGTATTCATGGGGTGCCTCGAGGTTAAGGCTGGCCAAAACTGCTTCCACTGGTCACAAAGCTTAATCTTTCCCACACAAATGACCCATGCTGTCACAGGGTATTCATGGGGTGCCCCGAGCGTAACGCCGGCCAAGATTGCTTCCATCTGTGACAAAGCATAATCTTTCCCACACAATTGACAGAGTCTTTAACAAGGTATTCATGGGGTGCCCCGATGGTATAGCCGGCCAAGACAGCTTCCACCTGTGACAAAGGTTTATCTTGCCCACAGATCTGACCCAGTCTGTCACAAGGTATTCATGAGGTGCCCTGAGGGTAAAGCTGGACAAAACTGTCTCCACTTGTGATGAAGATTAATCTTGCCCAAACAATTGACACAGTCTGTCACATGGTATTCATGGGGTGCCCCGAGGGTAAAGCTGGCCAAGACTGCTTCCACCTGTGAAAAAGGTTATTCTTCCCCACCCTATTCCCCAAGTCTTTCCCAAGGTATTCATGGGGTGCTTCGAGGGTAAAGCTGGCCAAGACTGCTTCCACCTGTGACAAAGCTTAATCTTTCCCAAACAATTGACCCAGTCTGTCACAAGGTATTCTTGAGGTGTCCTGACGATAAAGCCGGCCAAAACTGCTTCCACCTGTGACAAAACTTAATCTTGCCCACACAAATGACCCAGTCTGACACAAGGTATTCATGAGGTTCCCCGAGTGTAAAGCCCGCCAAAACTGCTTCAAGCTGTGACAAAGCTTAATCTTTCCCACACAATTGAACAAGTCTGTCACAAGGTATTCATGGGGTACCCTGAGGGTAAAGCCAGGCAAGATGCTTCCACCTGTGAGAAAGCTTAAACTTTCCCATAAAATTTATCAGTCTGTCACAGGGTATTCATGAGGTGCCCCAAGTGTAAAGTTGGCCAAGACTGCTTCCACCTGGACAAAGCTTAATTTATCCACACAATTTACCCAGTCTATCACAATGTATTCATGGGTTACCCAAGGGTAAAGCTGGCCAAAACAGCTTCCACCTTTGACAAAGCCTATTCTTGCACACACAATTGATCCAGTCTGTCACAAGGTATGCATGGGGCGCCTCAAGGGTAAAGCAGTCAAAAGTGCTTCCACCTGTTACAAAGCTTAATCTTTCCCACAAAATTGACCCAGTCTGTCACAAGGTATTCATGAGGGGCCCCAAGGATAAAGCCAGCCAAAACTGCTTCCACCTATGACAATGCTTAATCTTTCCCACAAAATTGTCCCAGTCTGTCACAAGGTATTCATGAGGTGCCTCGAGGGTAAAGCGGTCAAAAGTGCTTCCACCTGTTACAAAGCTTAATCTTTCCCAGACAATTGACCCAGTCTGTCACAAGGTATTCATGAGGGGTCCCGAGGATAGAGCCAGCCAAAACTGCTTCCACCTGTGACAAAGCTTAATCTTGCCCACACAATTGACCCAGTGTGTCACAAGGTATTCATGGGGTGCCCTGAGGGTAAAGCCTGGCAAGATGCTTCCACTAGTGAGAAAGCTTAACCTTTCCCACACAATTTACCCATTCTGTCACAAGGTGTTCATCGGGTGCTCCGAGGGTTAAGCCTGCCAAGACTGCTTCCACCTGTGACAAAGCTTAACCTTGCCCACACAATTTACCCAATCTGTCACAAGGTATTAATGGGTTACTCTGAGAGCAAAGCCGGCCAAGACTGCTTCTACCTGTGACAAAGCTTAATCTTTCCCATACAATTTCCCAAGTCTGTCACAAGGTATTCATGGGATGCCCTGAGGTTAAAGCTGGCCTTGTCTGCTTCCACCTGTGACAAAGCTTAATCTTTCCCTCACAATTTACTCATTCTGTTCACAAGGTGTTCATGGGGTTCCCCGAGGGTAAAGCCGGCCAAGACTGCTTCCACTTGTGGCAAAGCTTAATCTATCACACAGAATTAACCCAGTCTGTAACAAGGTATTCATGAGCTGCCGTGGGGAAAAAGCTGGCAAAAACTGCTTCCACCTGTGACAAATCTTTATCTTTTCCCATTCAATTGCACAAGTCTGTCACAAGGTATTCATGTGGTGCCACAAGGGTGAAACCAGCCAAGACTGCTTCCACCTGTGACAAAGCTTAGTCTTTCCCACACAATTTAACCAGTGTGTCACAAGGTATCATGGGGTGACCCGAGAGTAAGACGGCCAAGTCTGCTTCCTACTGTGACAAAGATTAATATTGCCCACACAATTGAACCAGTCTGTCACAAGGTATTCATGGAGTGCACCGAGGGTAAAGCCAGTCAAGATTGCTTCCATCTGTGAGAAAGCATAATCTTTCCCACACAATTGATCGAGTCTGTTACAAAGTATTCATGGTGGGCCCCAAGGGTATAGCCGGCCAAGGCAGCTTCCACCTGTGACAAAGTTTAATCTTGCCCACAAAATTGACCCAGTCTGTCACAAGGTATTCATGAGGTGCCCCCAGAGTAAAGCTGGACAAAACTGCTTCCAATTGTGACAAAGATTAATCTTGCCAAAACAATTGACCCAGTCTTTCCCAAGGTATTCATGTGGTGCCACAAGGGTGAAACCAGCCAAGACTGCTTCCACCTGTGACAATGCTTAATCTTTAACACACAATTTACCCAGTCTGTCTCAAGGTATTCATGGGGTGCCCTGAGGGTAAACTCGGCCAAGCCTGCTTCCACCTGTGACAAAGCTTAACCTTGCCCACACAATTTACCCAATCTGTCACAAGGTATTAATGGGTTACTCTGAGAGCAAAGCCGGCCAAGACTGCTTCTACCTGTGACAAAGCTTAATCTTTCCCATACAATTTCCCAAGTCTGTCACAAGGTATTCATGGGATGCCCTGAGGTTAAAGCTGGCCTTGTCTGCTTCCACCTGTGACAAAGCTTAATCTTTCCCTCACAATTTACTCATTCTGTTCACAAGGTGTTCATGGGGTTCCCCGAGGGTAAAGCCGGCCAAGACTGCTTCCACTTGTGGCAAAGCTTAATCTATCACACAGAATTAACCCAGTCTGTAACAAGGTATTCATGAGCTGCCGTGGGGAAAAAGCTGGCAAAAACTGCTTCCACCTGTGACAAATCTTTATCTTTCCCATTCAATTGCACAAGTCTGTCACAAGGTATTCATGTGGTGCCACAAGGGTGAAACCAGCCAAGACTGCTTCCACCTGTGACAAAGCTTAGTCTTTCCCACACAATTTAACCAGTGTGTCACAAGGTATTCATGGGGTGACCCGAGAGTAAAGACGGCCAAGTCTGCTTCCTACTGTGACAAAGATTAATATTGCCCACACAATTGAACCAGTCTGTCACAAGGTATTCATGGAGTGCACCGAGGGTAAAGCCAGTCAAGATTGCTTCCATCTGTGAGAAAGCATAATCTTTCCCACACAATTGATCGAGTCTGTTACAAAGTATTCATGGTGGGCCCCAAGGGTATAGCCGGCCAAGGCAGCTTCCACCTGTGACAAAGTTTAATCTTGCCCACAAAATTGACCCAGTCTGTCACAAGGTATTCATGAGGTGCCCCCAGAGTAAAGCTGGACAAAACTGCTTCCAATTGTGACAAAGATTAATCTTGCCAAAACAATTGACCCAGTCTTTCCCAAGGTATTCATGTGGTGCCACAAGGGTGAAACCAGCCAAGACTGCTTCCACCTGTGACAATGCTTAATCTTTAACACACAATTTACCCAGTCTGTCTCAAGGTATTCATGGGGTGCCCTGAGGGTAAACTCGGCCAAGCCTGCTTCCACCTGTGACAAAGCTTAGTCTTTCCCACACAATTTAACCAGTGTGTCACAAGGTATTCATGGGGTGCCCCCAGGGTAAAGCTGGAGAAAATGCTTCCACTTGTGATAAAGCTTAATCTTGCCCACACAATTTACCCAGTCTGTCACAAGGTATGCATGGGGTGCCCCGAGGGTAAAGCTGGCCAAGCATGGTACCACCTGTGACAAAGCTTAATCTGTCCCATACAATTGACCGAGTCTATCACAAGGTTATCATGGGGTGCCCTGAGAGTAAATCCGACCAAGACTGCTTCCACCAGAGACAAAGCTTAAATCTTTCCCACACAATTTACTCAGTCTGTCTCAAGGAATTCATGGGGTGCCCCGAGAGTAAAGACAGCGAAGTCTGCTTCCTACTGTGACAAAGTTTAATCTTGCCCACACAATTGACCCAGTCTGTCACAAGGTATTCATTGGGTGCACCGAGGGTAAACCATCCAAGATTGCTTCCATCTGTGACAAAGCATAATCTTTCCCACACAATTGATCGAGTCTGTCACAAAGTATTCACGGTGTACCCGATGGTATAGCTGGCCAAGGCAGCTTCCACCTGTGACAAAGTTTAATCTTGCCCACACAATTGACCCATTCTTTCACAAGGTATTCATGAAGTGCCCCCAGGGTAAAGCTGAAAAAACTGCTTCCACTTGTGACAAAGATTAATCTTGCCAAAACAATTGACCCAGTTTGTCACAAGGTATGCATGGGGTGCTTCGATAGTAAAGCTGGCCAAGACTGCTTCCACCTGTGACAAACCTTAATCTTTCCCACAAAATTGAACAAGTCTATCACAAGGTATTCATGGGATGCCCTGAGGTTAAAGCCGGCCAAGACTGCTTCCACCTGTGACAAAGTTTGATGTTTGCCACACAGTTTAACCAGTCTTTCACAAGGTATTTGTGAGGTGCCCTGAGTGTAAAACTCTCCAAACCTGCTTCCACCTGTGACAAAGCTTAATCTTGCCCACACACTTGACCCAGAGGGTATCAAAGTATTCATGAGCTGCACCGATGACATAGCCGGCCAAAACTGCTTCTACCTGTGACAAAGCTTAATCTTTTCCACACAATTTACCCAGTGTGCCACAAGGTATGCATGGGGTGCCCCAAGGGTTAAGCTGGACAAGAATGCTTCCACCAGTGACAATGCTTAATGTTGCCCACACAAATGATCCAGTCTGTCTCAAGGTATTCATGAGCTGCCCTGAAGGTAAAGCCAGCCGAAACTTCTTCCACCTGTGACAAAGCTTAATCTTGGACACACAATTGACCCAGTCTGTCACAAGGTATGCATGGGGTGCCCTGAGGGTTAAGCTAGCAAGACTGCTTCCACCTGTGACAAAGCTTAATCTTTCCTACACAATTGACCCAGTCTGTCCCAAAGTATTCATGAGGTGCCCTCAGGGTAAAGCCAGCCAAAACTTCTTATACCTGTGTCAAAGCTTAATCTTTCCCACACAATTGACTGAGTCTGTCACATGGTATGTATGGCATGCCCTGAGGGTAAAGCCGGCCAAGACTCCTTCCAGCTGTGACAAAGCTTAATCTTTTCCCCACAATTTACCCAGTCTTTTACAAGGTATTCATGGGTTGCCCCGAGTGTAATGCTGGTCAAGACTGCTTCCACCTGTGGCAAAGCTTAATCTTGCCCACATAATTGACACTGTCTGTCACAAGGTATTCATGGGGTGTCCTGAGGGTAAAGCAGGCCGAGAGAGCTTCAACCAATGACAAAGCTTAATCTTTCCCACACTATTGACTGAGACTGTCACAAGGTATTCATGGGGTGTCCAAGGGTAAAGCTGGCCAACTCTGCTTTCAACTGTGACAAACTGTAATCTGTCCCACACAATTGACCCATTCTGTCACAAGGTATTCACTGGGTGCCCTGAGGGTACACCGGCCAAGCCTGCTTCCACCTGTGACAAAGCTTAATCTTTCCCACACAATTGACTGATCTGTCACAAGGTATTCAGACAGCTTGTCTGCCAGTGTAGTCAGTCCTACATTGGGCAAACAATTTCAGGACCCTATAAAGGGTCACAGCCAGATATTTCCTCTGGCCGACCCTCAGTAACAAAAATGGCAGGGCAGGAAAAAAATGTGATCCTTTTAGAAACACAAATTAAAAGCAAAAGCCACAATTTACAGTCACAAATATGGCACCAAGAGCAAAGGCTGGTAATACCACACTTTTGGGACGTGGTCTGCAGAGCAATAGGGTCTGTCCTCAAGTTGCTAATGCAGGCTGACACAACCCATATCTGTTCGGCAGGAGGCAGTAAAATTTAGAAATTTTTATTCCTAGGTATTCTCATGGGAGGAAATGCACATAAATTTATTAAGCTGTTGGGGGCAGTAAAAAGGATCTGTTCCTAAGTACTGCCATTTTGACTTGAGACTCCATTTTACCTAAACTGATTCTTGCTAAACAGCAATAGTGTCTTCAAACATACCTGTTACCAACCTGATGTGTAAGCTTCTAAGCAACAATAGTTACCCAAAACATAGTGCCTGTTCCTAACACAGAAGGAACAAAAATTTGTTTGGTTGAGCAAAAACATATTCAATGTCAGTTTACAACAATGCAACATTTGTGAAAGTCCTTAATCCCCAAATAATGATTGGTGAAAATTATAGCTGTAACTTGGCTCAGATGCTTGTGGACTTTATGATTATAACCCTGCTTCAGCCCAACTCGGGATGCAGAGTGACAAGGTTCCTGAGATTCTGTGTGGTAGCCTTGGTTAATCATTGACTCAACTTATGTGGTGGGAATAATTACAGAGTTTACTGTTTCACAATTCCACTAGTTGGTTCTCTCCCCTGTTTCATGGCTCACAATAGACACAGTGTAAGAGAGATATGTGCTGTGTATTCTTTACTCAACATGCTGTATCCAAGAAGAAATATGGTCACAAATATAAAAATTAATTACAACAAACTGTTAATAACTCCTTATAAATTAAGCAAGGAGTATAAAGAGAGAAAACAAAGGACTTAAACATGAAAATGAGCATGGATATATGCTGAGCTCAAAAGAGGGTGTAATATTCGCAGGAGCTGCAGTTACAGGTAGTTATGAGCCACAAAAGTGGATGCTGGGAACCGAAGTCTGGACTGGTTGCAAAAACATCCAGTGTTCTCAACCAGAGTCATCCCCTCCAGCCCTGTCATTGTACTTTGATTTTAATTACATTGTAAATAGTAAGCAAGTACTGGATAAATTATTGCAGTTACATAGTAATTCTAATTATATCCAACTTAAAAAATATTTACTATCTATACAATGTTCTGCCTGTATGTATGCCTGTTCACCAGTAGAGGTCACCAGATCTCATTACAGATGGTTTATGAGCCACATGTGATTGCTGGGAATTGAATTTAGACCTCTGGAAGAGCAAGGCAAAGCTCTTAACCTCTGAGCCATTTCTCTAATCAAACTCTTAAGATACATAGTAGGGTCTGAGAATAGATCAGTGGTAGAGCACTTGCCTAGCATGTGAAAGGCCCTAACCTTGATCCGCTCCCCACCATGGCATTTCCATAGCAGAGGCACTGTGGAGAATGTTAGCTGCTGCTGAGACTCAAAAGAAAGAAGCCAATGCTCTTTATTATATTTCCCTCTTTGAAAGTTTCCAGTAGTCACCTTTCTAATAAAAAGAAAATCTCAGAACACAGTTCAAAATAGTAACAAAATACAGGTTAATAGGAACCTAAATTACAGGGCCTGTTCCAAGCCACAACAATAGAGGACTAAAGAGTCAAACAAAGAGCTCCAAGGGTTAACTGTTTTAAAGATTAGGTGTGTCATCTTTTAGGTGGCAATGCTGCTGGAGCCTCGTGTCTCTGTAGCATGAGAAGGTGTTGCACCTTGGAGTTTTCAGGCTTCTACTAGATGCAAGGCACATGTGTATAGAAATTCTAAAGGCATTCAAAGGCTGAAATTGTATAGAAATTTTATAGTAACTATTTACATAAACTATAAATTTATGGATCAAATAACAAGATAATTTCAGTCCACACTATTTCTGCTTAGGTTTATAAGATTTATTATCACAGAAATTGTCATTAAATGGAAAGATTCTCTTGCCCAGGACTGAGACACATGTTTCAAGAGTTAAAGATGTACAATATAGGAATCTCACTACAAAACTAAACATCTTCCAAATTCATTCTCAGGTCCACATTCTGTGAATATGTGTGGTATTTACAAGAAACTCACAGAGATCTTCATAACATTAAATTTAATGTCGTGCATTTTATGCGCCATGTATTTTGAAAAATAGACATTTTCAAAAGCATTTTTCCAAAATAAATATCAATACATTTTGTATAAAAATAATTCTTTCACTATAAAACCCCAAGCATTGAATCTACTTCAGGCTGCTCATACAGCGGCATGTCACAGTATATCTCTTGTAAAACAGTTGAATTTTTAAGTTATTCCCTCAACACTGATGAGTGAAGAAGCACTTTGTTGTTTCAAATTAGAGGCTAAAGAGAGTAAACATACTGGTGGCTCTTCACATGCTTTGTAACTGAACTGTAGTACACAGTGAGCCATTTTAATTTTGTGCTTTAAATTTTGAAAACGGTTTTCACAGATATTACTCCAGAGTTTTCATTAAAATAACTATCAGGAGGAGTTTCAGAAGATGAAGAATGATTATATCTCTTCTGAAGATCACTGGAAACTAGAGGTCTGGCCACATCCACTGGTAGGTGAAAAAGAGCTGTACTTGTAGTAAGTCTTGATTCATCTGTACACTGCCTATGGTCCCTGTGTGCTCACTCCACACGTCTTCCTGCCTAAGATCCGTTTTCCTGGCGCAATTGGTAGCTAATATCAAGACTACTGAAGGAATATGAACGTGTTTGACACTGACAGAAAGGGATTTATTTTACTAAAAATAAGGATAAGAAGAATTGCAGGATTGTGAAGACTAAGGGTTGAATTCCTAGCTCCATGCCCAGAATCTTCCACTGGATTCAGAACTTTATCAAATCCTTCCAGTGTCTAACACTAGATTTAGAACAAAAGGGATATCCCTTGTCCAATACAGACCATCTATAAATGGACAATGAGGCTGCCATGGGAGCCCTACTCTCAGAGAGATGCAGCGTGACTTTTGGTTTTTCATCTTGGCTCTTGGGGAGTTTGGTTTCTAATCTAAAAAACAAAATCCTGCCAGTTCTAACAGAGAATTTATCTTCTCACTTTTTAAGTTGAAACCATGGCTCAAATTACTGATTCTCTTTTTGTAAAATTTGAACTTAAAGAGACTGGATGTTTTCCAGTTTAAGTGCCTTAAAAGACATACTCAAAATTTTATATTCATCACAGATTTTTAAGGACCAAGGTTGGAAGTTATATCTTAGTGTGTTAGAGCTCTTCCTTACATGTGTGACGCTGGGTTCAACTCCAAACACTAATAAACATAAATAAAGTTCAAAAGCTACAATAAAACAAAACTCCAGAATTCACAATGCACCCCAGGATACCTTAAAAATCAAAATCCTTAGAAAGGAAGGTGAGATTGTCTTTGGTTATGAAACACCATACATTTCCCCTGAATTTTACAAAACTTGATTGAGTAACAAACTATTTTCACAAGGTCCCAGTGACTAAAGTGTAGTAATAGTAAAACAAAATTTCAACAGTGGAATTCAGACCCAAAAGTCACTGACAATAAATATGGCCTTACTCAGTGGGTGGCCATGATGTAATTCACACCCTATTAAGAACATGGTTGGAAATGTCACATTGTCTTGCTAATGATTTCTCTATTTTTACAACCTAGGTCATGCCAGTACACTATCAGTGAGCTCAGATTAATATGCTGTCCCTATCTTCCTCTCAATCAAAACTAAATTATTTCAATGGCCATCAGACCTGTGAATTCACTGCAGCTCACAAACCAGATGAACTCGGCTGACTAGAATATCCATTGGTTATCTCATAAATAGTTCTGGTCCCAGAAGCCCAAGCCAATTCTGTCACAGTGGGTGTGCTCAGTAGTTAATCTCCAATTACACACTGAGTACACCAACTTAAAATTTCTATTCATCCTACACTGGAGACTAATAGGCTTCAATTAATAGATTCAACCCAATAGACAAGTTTTAAAGGTGACAGATAATTCAATTTCAACATGTAATAATTCATTAGTGAAGACAAAAAATTTCCAGTATCTTTGCATAGGCCACCAACTAGTGTTCTTCTACCTTCTCATGACAAAGCAGTTGTCAGCTGATGGCTGGACCCTGAGGTAACTTACTAACTCAGGATATATGACATCTTCACTTCTGAATACCAAATGAACACACAACCTGAAAAAAATATAACTAGGATCAGGGATCTTTCTTATCACCTATAATTGCTCACCCATAGAGCTGTAATTGGAGCAGAGGTGGAAAGGCAGGATTTACTTAGGTTAATGGTAGAGCCAGCAAGCCAGTCTCAGATTAAGATAGAACACTGATGGTACTTGGAGTGCATAAGCATACTGTTAAGCACTTTGATGATATGGATACTCTTGGAATTCTTCTTGCCTTTGAGCATCTGAATGTGAGGTTTCGAGCTTCTTGTTCATTAGGCTGTTTTTGAATCATCTTGCCATATCAAACACTGACATGAATAGTACATCCATACATCAATCTTCAAGTCCAAGTCTTGGTCTCAGTTATTCATGTATCACGTGTTTCCTCTTACTGGGTCTTCTTTAGTCACATCAGTTGTTTTGTTTTTAAAGGATGGCAATGTAAGATTTTAGTAAAAACTTAATCAGTAACATTAAAAAGGTGTGAGGTAAATCTGAATTCTGATTTCATCAAGCATTAAGTCTGGGACTTTAGGCAAATGGCTTAATCTCCTCATCCTTGACAGATGAATGGTGAGAGAGCAGGAGTGTAGAACAGGTGCCTCATGCAGTTACTGCAGTAAGCAAGTTAAAGTATGCATCCGGTAAATGACGTTTTTAGATATCCAGTGAGAAGAGAAATAGTATCCCAGCAGAGATGAGGAATGGTGATAACTCTAGAATAGTATGCAGTGATAATGTGGCAATGTATCAGAAAAAAAATATCGTTTTTGTGTATTTTAGAGAGTCAAAACTTGCGTTGTATTCTCAAAGTTGCTCATGTGGTCATCTAAGTGCTGGTGATAGAATTGTCATTCTAAGAGTAGCTTTCATCCTATATCATAAATCCTGGGTTTGTTGCAAGGGATTAGCTGACCTGTTCCTCTTCAAAAGTATAACTACTTAGACTATGGTTCAATTCTCTACTTATAGTCACATTTAATGGAGTGAGACTTCAAATAACACAGTCAGGCGGCAGAAAAATACAAACATGTCACATACTTCCAAGATACACACAAGAATACCTGTTCAGTTGAATTCACACAGGCACATGTGTGAATTTTCACCACACAAGAAAAACTCACAGTAACACAAATACACCCTTGAAACAATTATATCTCAGGTATGTTAGTTTGAAGCCTTTCAGGTGTCAACATCATGTTGAAATGCATTCTATCCACAGAGGTCAGACTTTTAGAGAGACTCTACCTGCTGGATTTATTTTTTGCTAGAAACAAGAGACTTTCCCAGGGTGCCTTGAGAGTATAGTCAGTAAGAGTCCATCTATATCACTAGACTCATGAGGGCTTCCTCACATCGTTTGTTTGTATATTGAGAAAAGATACACACAATTAGTTTGGAAATAATCATTTTCAAAGTAGACCCCGACATTTGCCTCCATCATCCACAACAAAGAATATATGCTCTCCTGGAACACAAAGATGGAGACTTTTTGAATGAGATTACACCGTCAAGTCACACATCTTAGTCTCCATCTTTTATGACTATGAGTGTAACATGTTTGAAATTGGGGCATGTATGGTAAACAGGTCTTCTTACCAGAGGGTCCCTAAAGTCAAATTATTTTCTACAAAGTGTGTAGCAGCTGTCCTGAGGATTCTGATGTTACTGAACAGACCGTGGGCTGGGAATGGGCACAATGCTCCTGATTCGTCAGTCAAAAACATACCATCCTCTCTCTCTCTTTTTTTTTACTGACTTGGCTCCTAGATAATAAACAGATATTTCAATATGATTTTCTTCGTGAAAATTCCCTCCATTTCCAAAAAGCTCATCCGAACCCTGAGAATGAAAGTTGTGGGGAAATCATGCTGGGTTGCTGATGTGATAATAGGAAAATGCTTGGGCCTCTATCTCCCAGGAGCTGCCCAAGGAAGATGCTCTCAGGGGGGGAGTGTTTGCTGGAGGAACCTTTGCTGACAAAACTATGTATCAGCCCTTGCTCATTATCAGTTTCAACTGGCTTGGAGTTGCTTACCAATGTTGCATATTTAATCGAGGGTTGTCTCTGACACTCATTCTCACAGGTCACCTGGGTGCTCTGAGCCCCAGAGAAGTTAGCACAGTTACACTGGTCACCAAGACAAATAGAACCCCTTTCAGGTTCTGGAGTGGTCAAAAGAAGGGAGGCCATAGTTGCTGGTACCATCTCATCTTTATTTTTCCAAGCTGTATCGACACTGATTTCTTCTGAAATGGGTTCAGGCTTCAAGAAGAGGATCAAATATACCTGATTCTGCATGCATGGTAAAAAGATGCTCAAATGTTTTAGGTTAAAAGAAAAGGCACATTTTAAAGCTCGGTAAGTTACAACTTTATTCTGTCATACTTGTAGAAAGGCAAGCATATAAGGTTAAAACCAATGTATAGCAGTTAACCACAAAGGACACAGGTTAGGGCTGAAATTTTAAAATATCAAAAATCAGAAAGGAGAGTCAGTCTTAGTTTTTCAAAATCATACAAGAAAGTCTGGGGCTTGAGTTCTCCAAATGCTATGAACATAAACATGCAGACTTCTCTTCATGAGTAAAAACGAATTTGATACTTAATCATGGTCATAGGCTACACAAGTGAGTGAGCCATGCCTGCACATACTTAGCTCTTGGGGGAGCTTGGTTACTGTGACTGGAAAATACATGCTTCTGAAAAGTCACTCTATTTTATAGTAAATTTTGTTTCTACAAAATAAAACTTTAATCTCCAAGCATTAAAACAATGGTTGGAATGCAACAGAACAAGCAAAACAAGTTTTGCAAAGAAAGTAGTAACAACTACTTTATACAAAAGGATAAGACGCAAAGGTGGAAGGACAGTGTCTGACTTGACACATCACACCTGCGTTTGGTCACAGTGAGAACCTGCTGGAAGCTATCTGAAAATACGAAGTGATGGTTCCAACTTGCTGAATATGATGATTGTGAGAGAGACATCAACAGACTTGGAAACACTTATTCTTATACATAACTTCATGTAAAGAAACACCCTATGGAACACATGGAATGAAGACAAAACATGCAAGACAAATGTGCAACCTGGTGGGGGTTTTTTATATATAAGAACAAGGGTTACATCACAACGAAATTCTGCCCAACAGCTACAAATCAAAAATCTGTGTGCAAAAAAGCTGAGTACAAACAGTGGAAACACATCAAATTGTAAAATACTGTAAAAATACTGCAGATACATCACACCAGATAGTTATCACAACTAAATAGAAGATGTGTTCAGTTCATAGACCATACATGTGAGTTAGCCTTTAATGTTACAGTTTTTAAGCTAATTAAACGAATTCTGAGTTATTCCCTGAGATAATGGCATATTCAAATGTTCTTTACAATAACAAGTATATCTCATATAAAAATACAGCAGTTGGAAACTCTTATCTGAAATATATTAGTGATTAAAACCATAAAGGAATAAATATACTGAATTCTAAATATAATAAGAGCATAGACATATGGAAGGTTTAAAATACTGAATGATAAAATAACTGTAACTAAATGAAATATGGTGAGAGAATTGATCCTACTTCCACTGTTTCTGACAGAAACTACCCATTTGTGATTTCCTTCAAACATTGTATTTCTTCCCATCATTCTTTAACGACTTATATACCTAAATTGTTCTAAACTTTTAAGAGAGCTCAGCAATCTGACCTACTCATTTCATTATCTTCTTTCTAATCAATATGGAAAAAACATAAACACACACAGCATGTGGTCATGCACATACGTGTTCCCCCAAAGTATCTGGCCCTCATATACTCCTGGTCCTTAAAGCTTCCTACGAGTATATTAATTGTAGAACAGACCAGGGCCATCTAAAAGAGCATTCTGGTGAAGGTTTTATTTTAATTTTTTTAACCACATATTTACTGAACTGTTCCTCATCAGTGGTCTGAAAACTTCTAAAAGTTTATGTGTTCAAAATATATTTCACCCTATTGATAGGATAATTGAAAAATAAACTTCATAAATTCACAGTTAGGCATTCTATGATAATGATGTCTGTTAATAGGAAATAAAGAAGAAAAGGGGAGGCACAGCCTTTGTAGTGTCTTAATTTAACAATTTTTAAGATCCAAATAGAATTGCTAATCACATCTAAGTGACCCACAGACCTTAAATTTAAAATTATTTGTGTGGTTTAGTTTGAGTGTAAGCCTTAAAGCCCACACTATGTTAATATCCCACACACATTGTTGGTGATCTCTGTTTCAGGGAGAAAGACCCTGTCCTCACTGTCATCCATTTATAAAACACCAGAAAGTTCCACTTCTCTGTACACTTCCCTGTCTGCCAGAAGTGATGGCTAACTCAGTGGAAATAAACTAGACTTATGGAGACTGGCATGCTTTTCTGCTCTGAGCAACCTGACCTGGGTGCATGGGTTATTGTGATATAAAGCACAGCACCCACTGCTCTGTAATCAGCACAAAATACAACTGCTGGCCTGCTTTAAACTAAAACCAAAGTCAGAACTTAAGCCATTTTCAAGACTATAGAAAACTGAAACTCCTAGATTATTCCAAGTTTGATACATGCAAGAGAATATTCAAATTTATCAATTTATGTGTCTGTAAAGAAATCCAATGTGGAACTTTTCACACATAGAAACAAAAACTGAATACCTTCCCTGCAATCTGTATGTGGAGTTTTTGCAAAATTTAGTGTCAGAAATTGCCTATTAGAATTCACTTAGTTACACCGTTATCTACCATATTTGGTGATATGCACAAAATAGGTTCTGACATCAATAGTTACACCATTAACATTTTTATAGCGTTTTAAAAATATTTTATTTATTTATTTATAACGTATACAGTGCTCTGCCTGCATGTACACCTGCCAGGGAGAAGAGAGCACCAGATCTCATTATAGATGGTTATGAGCCACAATGTGGTTGCTGGGAATTGAACTCAGGACCTCTGGAAAAGCAGTCAGTGCTCTTAATCTCTGAGCCATCTCTCCAGCCCACCACCGTTAACATTTTATGACACTAAAAATAAAAAATAGAAAGCAGAGACCATGAATATTAAATTTAAAATTTAGATGCCTTGATAATCAAGCTTATGTCCCAACTGAACTACATCAAACCTACATCGTGGCCACAAATGTACGCTTCTCTACTAAACTCATCAAATGTTACTTCTTAGTAATTCAAACAATAGTTTAGGTTTGCTTACCTCCTTCAAAATGTAAACATCTTCTAATACTCTATGGACTGTTGTGAAGTTGGTAGATTGGGTTCATCTGTAGTGGTCATGAGAGACTTCCAAGAATGTCCGTTCTCTGTTTAAATATAATAGAACAAAATAAGAAAGCAAAATAAAGAGGTTGTTCAGAAAGCCAAAGACAAAAGATTTCCAAGCCCTTGTCTTTGCGTGATCACAGGCTTTAAGTTCCTGTGCTGTACTGCAGTGATGCACTTAGAAAAGAGAGGAGCCAGTGTCCGGAGGGACCTTTCTCACTCCATTTCTGGATGCCATTGATACCCTACGGACAGACTGATCTCTCCAGCAGGGAAGATTGCAGTATCAATAGCAGACTAGGTAAAATAACAGGAGTTCAATGAATATGCATTAAAAGGGGATAAAATCAACACTGATACTGAAGAGTTTGAGAGGTACAAGAGACTAGGGGTTGAGTGAGGAGATAAACATAATTAAAAAAATAGACTTTATTCAAAAGTGCCACAATGACTTTGGGTTATTATTATTATTATTATTATTATTATTATTATTATTATTATTATTATCATCATCATCATCATCATCATCATCATCATCATCATCATCATATGAGGCATGGTCTCTCTGTAGCTCTGCCTGGCTTGGAATGCACTCTGTAGACCATGCTGGCCTGGAACTCAGAGATCCGCCTGGCCCTGCTTCCCAAGTGCTGGGATTGAAAGGCATACACCACCACTGCCCAGCTTGGATGCTGACTTTATCAGAAATAATTGTGATGTTATAGTCAAAATTGTAATCGCAGAGACATTATCATGAACTCTAAAACATGCCTTTTTCGATAAATTTTCTGATCTAAGTCTCTTCCATTTCTTGGACCATGGATTGATGCCTGCAAAATGATTAGGTTAAGATTATACTGATAACTAGAACAAAGCGAAGACCCTGACTCAGCTCTTTTTACAATACAGTAAAAGATAAAAAAAGCATTTCCAAAGCATGAACAGAAAAAGAAGAGTGACCTTTATCGCCCTTGGCCTGACCACTGAGGTAGACGGACATTAAAACAGATGACCATTGTGCTAGACTTAACCTGACTACTTCATAGTCTCTCCTGGCCCCTTATTACCTGGCACTATGAAGGAAGAAGAAAATAAAAGACAGCGAGTCATACGTTGCTAGGCCTGTACTATGACTGACAGAGATTGTCTATCTCTAAACAAAACTCTGACCAAGACTTAGCCTGTTCTTCTATACATTTCCAAGGAGAATCTAGCTGTTTCCAGATGCTTCTGACTCAAAGGTGCCATTGTTTGGCTATCTGTCTAGAGCCCTACAGCACATCAAATGTCTAGGAACGATGTAGGTTCCAAGGAAAAGTTCCCATGGTCTCTTAGTTATAGATTTAGCATTCATAAAGTGAGTTGTTTAGTTCACTGTTGCAAAAAGATAATGGATGTACACGAAGGAACAGAGTTGCGTATGAAGGTGTGGTACACAAAGGAATGGGGCCTGGAGGAGGAGGGAGGAGAGAAAAGGAGAGATAAGAAAGATGGAAAGGAAAAGAAAGGACACTTGAAATACTGTAAAACAAATAACATAAAGTGAAGCTTCACGGCTTCCATTCAAATTGCCAGCTCTAACTGTGTTGTATTAATTTTGTATAACTTATTTACATTACATCTCAATTATAATCCCTTTGCTCTTATCTTCCTGTTCCCACCCCACCCTCCCTCTTCTGCCTTATTCCCCTCCCCAGACATCTGACTGGTGGGGTCCTCCTCCCTCACCATCTGAACACAGCCTATCAGGTCTCATCTGGGTAGCTTGCATTCCCTTCCTCTGTGTTCCCACAAGACCTCTCCAACAAGGGACAGAGATCAAATCACAGGCACCAGAGTCCATTTCAGAGGTAGTACCCCCTTCTCCCCTTTCCTTCTCCATGTGGAGAATGAGTTGTCCATGACCTACATCTGAGCAGGGGGTCAAGGTTCTCTGCTAGCAATGTCCTAGGTTGGTGCATGAGTTTGTGCAGCCCCACCCCCACCCTTGGGTCCAGATCCACCAGGCTTGATAGTCTCTTTATGGAGCTTCAGACAAGCGACTGGTTTTACATTAATTTTATTATTCATTTAATTTTATAGATTTGCAGTCTTGTTAATTTCTGTGTGCAGTGTTTTATTTATTGCAAAGTTTTTATTTAAATAAGAACATTTATTTGAAAATGTTTAAATGAAATTATATGGAAAAATTAAAGTTGAGATAAAACAGGTGTTTTGGGTTTAGCAGAAAAAAATAATAGGCAAACATACAAAATAAATTGAGGAATGTTGAGGTCTTTTATGCTATGAAATTGGAATCACAGAAAAAGCAAGTGCTTTGAAGGTATACTGTAACATATTTTACTACATCAATGATTCAACCTCTAAGAGTTTGACTCTTGGGTACACAGAGGATTCCAATTCCAGAGAGCAGAATGGATGCCCTTGCTGTTCTCATCTCGGGAGTCTGCTAGCATGCCAGAATGAGAATAAATGGAATACACATGATCTAAGAAGGAAAAAAATACAACGAATATCTCAAATTCGATTTTTACACAGGGAGAACAATCAGAAGAATACACATCAGAGAAAATGTGCAAAGAGAGCTTGAAGACCAGGCCATGGTTGCCATGGGTAGCCACTGCAGAGAGAGCTAGTCAGCCCTGCTGAATCCAGAAGGGATAGAAATGGCTGGCAAAATGCCTTTGCATAAGAAATGGTCTGGGTTTCCAAAGCGACCGGTTTGTTCGAAAACCTCTGAGGGAGGAACACTGCCACCTCAGAGTGTAGATTTCTAGGACACTAGCTCTGTGCATGGGATAGCAATCCCACCACCCCTGCCTTTCTGGTTCATCCCACCTGAGTGGAAAGCAAAGGACTGCAAGACATTTGGGGGAGATTCTGAGGTAATAAAATCAAGCTGCGCAAGAATTTTAAAACAAAAGTCCTACAATTGGTATCTCTCCAAGACTGAGGCATGAAACCAGAACAGAAGGTTCTTACCCTGCCCTTGGCAGTGAAGATAGCGCCATGCTTTGTAACAATCTTGCAACTGTACTGGAAAATGGAAGGTAACAATGCCTCAGAATTAAAGGAAAATTCCAGTTATGCAAGAGGGTCTAAGAGCCAACAAATATAGAGGCGGCAAAAAGAAAAAGACACGAGAAAAGAAATGATCAAAGAAATAGTGGAGTGTTTTAACGCTGACAAGAGATAGAATGGTGACTCTTTACACAAGTCAAATGTAAAAGCACACATTAATCAGCAAATTTCAGAATATCAAAACTAGAATGTTTTTCAAAAGGGGAAGCTACAAGAAAACAGAAAGGAGGAGATGTGTGAGTAGCCATCTGACACCACAGAAGCAACATCAGCTTCCAGATAGGAAGGCAAGAAAGGCTGATGTGTACTATTGGCAAGAAATCCATATTTCACAAATTACCAGGAAGGACAGATGGAAAGAAGGGGAGAGTGTGGTGGTTTTTGTGAAAATAGCCCCCACAGGCCCATAGGGAGGGCACTATTAGGAGTCAAGGCCTTGTTGGAGGAAGTCTGTCACTGGGGCTGGGCTTTGAGGTTTCAAATGCTCAAGCTAGGCCCAGTGTCACTTTCTCTTCATGCTGCCTGAGGGTCTGGAGGAAGAACTCTCAGCTGCATCGCCAGCACCATGGCTTCCTGCACGCTGCCATGCTTCCCACCATGACAACAAACTAAATGTCTGAACTCTAAGCCAGCCCCAATTAAATGCTTTTTTCTACAAGAGTAGCGTGATCATGGTTTCTCTTCACAGCAGTAAAAACCCTAACTAAGATAAACTACATGGAGAGTGGTTTGCCACACAAGGAGGTTATCTAACCAAGGATGAGGAGGAAAAGAAATCTGAGAAACAGCTCTAGCTAGAATCCAGTGCCTGAATAATAACCTACATCCATTCTACTGAAGTCTAGTGGAAAACTGTCTCTGTCATTTTTGTTTTTTTTTCTTTTCCTTCTCATTTTGGAAGCTGCTCAGATGCACTTCCAGTTCACTGAAGTAATTAAGTTCCATTCCTTCTCAAATCTCTGATGGGGTTTAAGACCAGTTAGTTTAGTTCTACAATTAACCTTAGCTGTTTAGGGATTAAGATGCTTTTAGGTCTAGATAGAGGTTTTGAGTTGACAGAGATGAGATGTGATCGATATTGACTGTCATTCAGAATTTTAGATTCACGTAGATAGCAAAGATGTTTTTCACAAGGATGTCAAATGCAATTAGCCAAAACACCAATAGTGTAACATTCATGTGATCCCGGAAGGTTTTGTGGTTGTTCTTGCTGTATGTAATTTTTCTACTTACCTGTAATAATATAAAGGTATATGCCAATAAAATAAAATAAAATAAAATCTTAAAATAAATAAAGAGAGTGTCTCTTATAATGTCTCTTTACAGAAAAAAAAACCACAGTGACCAAAGCAGTATAGCTTTTAATTTATTATAAACCAAAGGAAAGGAAAATGTTAAAAGATTGAGAAAATTAATTTTAGGGCTACATTAAAGATAAGATTAGATATCCATGACGTAGAGGTATAGAACACATTTGTAAAAAGTAGTGTTCTTTCAAATCAGGATTTGAAGAATAAATTAAATAAAAATTTTGTATTAAATATATGCATATATGTATATGTATATATTTAAGTATTTAAATACTAAAAATACACTTTAGAAACAATTTGGATTGTTTTAATTTTGCAGTGTCTTTTTAGTTTTTGAATTAGACATATCTTTTTTTGCCTTTTTTGTTTGTTTGTTTGTTTTTGTTGCTTTATTTTTCAAGACAGGGTTTCTCTGGGTAGCCTTGGTGTCCTGGACTCACTTTGTAGACCAGGCTGGCCTACAACTCACAGAGATCTACATGCCTCTGCCTCTGCAAGTGCTGGGATTACAGACATGCACCACCATGCCCACCTGGATATATGATATTTTCTTTATTCATTCATCAGTTGAAGGCCATTTTGATTTTTTCAAATTCTGTATTATTGAAAAATCTTTTATGAATATTAGGATAGATTGCTGAGTCTTAATTTAAGGTGGGAAGAACTTCCAGACTCTTTAAAAGGCCTTTGTTGTTTTTATATCCCCATGAGCAGTCTGATAGCCTCAGTGTCCCTGCTGTATGGTGCTTCTGTACTTTCTGTGATGGGCATCCCACAAGCTGTGGAGGGCACCCTGTGGCCTTGCATTCCCGTCATGACTAAAGATGCTGACCCCGTGTTCACTTGTAAATACAAAGAAAATTTTGTCTTTCCCATATATTGCCCTTAGAAATAGTCAGACCCTATACTTACAGTTTTTCAATCTGTAAAAATATGTGTGACATACAACTGACCATCTCTTCTATCTTTGAGTTTGTGATTTAGTATTAACCACATTAGAGGACACAATGCCAATATGAAATGGATGATCAGTATTTCATTTTCTCAAATGGACCTGGGTGTGAATCCAAGTTTTTATAAATACTTGTTGAGTATGTGGTCAGCCCTGAGAACTACTAACCCACCTTCCAGCCTAATTGTCATGTTTAGTTCATTTTTTGTTTTTTGTTTTGTTTTGTTTTTTGAGAAAGGATTTCTCTGTGTTGCTCTGGTTGTCCTGGAATTTGCTCTGTAGACCAGGCTGGCCACAATGTCAGAAAGATTCACCTGCCTCTGCCTCGTGAGTGCTGGGAATAAAGGCGTGTCCCACCACCTGGCATATTGATTCATTCCTAAGAGTGTATCTTTGTTACGCCCAAGAAATATATAAAAACTGTGACAACATGTACTGGAAATGAGAAAGTAAAGAGTATTTGCAAAGGTAATAAGGAATCGCTCACAAATGAGAATATTTACAACCCACTTTTAAAAAAAATCTACTCTTGAGGGACTGAAGATGGCTCAGCGATTAACAGGGCTTGCTCTTCCAGAGGACCTGAGTGTGTTTCCCAGAGCTCACATTAGGCAGCTCACAACTGTCAGTTCATGCTCTGGAGCCTATGGGGACCTTCCCTGGGTATCTGTGGGTACCGACACATATGCGCACACACACATAAACACACACACACACACACACACACACACACACACACAATATATCTATATATTTAATCATTTAAGAATTACCAGACTGAAAATTTATGGTGATATTTCAATGTACTTAAAATATCTTCCAGATACCTGGCTGAATAGTGCACACATTTAGCTTCAATGGGGGTGGGGGAAAAGTGATCGGTGGCAGGGTCACAGCCAGTTAAACCAGAGTCTAAAGGAATTCACTGATTCACCTCTCATCTACGCCAGGCATTCTCTGGAAGGGAGGAAACATTTATCTCGTACAGGTTCAAATTTTATTGGCTGAGGTCATTCTGCTTGTTTCAGTCTTTTGAGAAAACTACATTCTTCTTTCACAGTAGTATAAACGTAACCATAACCCTAACCCTAACCCTAAGCCTAACCCTAACCCTAAACCTAACCCTAACTCTAACTCTAACCCTAGCCCTAACCCTAACAATAGCCCTAACTCTAACGCTAACCATAACCATAACCCTAGCCCTAGCCCAAACACTAACCATAACCATAACCATAACCCAAGCCCTAGCCCTAGCCCTAACTCTAACCCTAAACCTAGCCGTAGACCTACTCCTAGACCTAATCCTAGCCCTAACCCTAACCCTAAACCTAACCCAGACCCTAACTCTAACCCTAACCCTAGCTAGAGCCCTAACGCTAGCTGTAGCCCTAGCCCTCACCCTAGCAATAGCCCTAGCCCAAGTCGTAGCCCTACCCCTAGCCCTAGCCCTAGCCCTAACCGTAACCCTAACACTAAACCTAACGCTAACCCTAAGCCTAACACTAACACTAGCCATAACCGTAGATAGTAACCTAAACATAAACATAACCATAACCCTAACCCTATCACAATCCGCTAACCCTAAACCTAAACCTAACCCTAGCCCTAGCCCTAGCCCTAGGCCTAGGAATAGCACTAACCCTAACCCTAATTCTAGACCTACATCTATTCCTAGCCTTAACCCTAACCCTAAACCTAAAAATAACCCTAATCATAACCCTAGCCCTAGCCCTAGAATTAGCCCTAGACCTAGCCCTAGCCCTAACCTTAACCATAAACCTATCCCTAACCCTAACCCTAATACTAAACCTCACCCTACAGTAAACCTAACAGTAACACTAACCCTAATACTACCCCTATCCTTAACCATAACCCTAGCTCTAAACCTAACACTTGCCGTAGCCCTAACACTAGGCCTAGCCCTAGCTGTAACCCTAACCCTAACCCTAACCATAACCATAACCCAAACCCTAGCCCTAGCCCTAACCCTAACCCTAGCCCTAAAACTAGACCTAGCCCTAGCCATAACTCTAAAACTAACCCTAACCCTAACCCTAGCATTAGTCGTAGCACTAGCTCTAACTCTAACCCTATCCCTTACCCTAACCCTAAACCTAACCCTAGCCCTAAACCTATCCCTAGCCCTCGCCCTATCCCTAGCCTTAGCCCTAACCCTAACCCAGACCCTACCTCTAACCCTAACCCTAACCCTAGCCAGAGGCCTTACCCTTGCCCTAGCCCTAGCCCTAAACCTACCATTAACCCTAAACCTAAACCTAACCCTAACCCTAGCCCTAGCCCTAGTCCTAGCCCTAAGCCTAATGCTAACACTACCCTATCCCTAGCACTAGCTCTAGCCCTAGCCCTAGCCTTAACCCTAACCCTAACCCTAACACAATAACCCTAACCCTAACTGTAAACCCAGCCCAAGCCCAGCCCTAGTCCTAACATTAACCATAACCCTAACCCTAACACCCTAACCCCAACCCTAACCCTAATTCTAGCCCTAACCATAGAACTAGCCCTAGCCCAAGCCCAAACCCTAACACTTACCCTAACCCTAGGCCTAATCCTACCCCTAAAATTAACCCTAACCCTAACCCTAGCTCTAGCCCTATTCCTATCCCTAGCTCTAACCCTAACCCTAACTCTAACCCTATACTCCTACACTAGCCCTAAAACTTATTCTAAACATAATATTAACCCTAACCCTAAACCTAGCCCTAACCTTAACCCTAGCCCCAACCCTAGTCTTAGTCCAAGCCCAAGCCCTAACCCTAACCCTAACCCAAACCCTAACCCTAAACCTAACCATAACCCTAACCCTAACCCTAACCCAAACCCTAACCCTAAACCTAACCATAACCCTAACCCTAACCCTAAACCTAACCCTAACCCTAACCCTAGCTGTAACCCTAGCCCTAGCCCTAGCCCTAGCCCTAGCACTAACCCTAAACCTAACCCTGCCCTTTTCCATAAAACTAGCCCTTGTCTAGCCCTAGTCCTAGCCCTAGCCCTGATCATAACACCCTAATCCTAACCTTAACCGTAACCCTAACCATACAACTAACCCTAACCCTAACCTTAACTTTAAACCTAACGCTAAACCTAACCCTAGCCCTAGCCCTAGTCCTAGCCCTAGCCCTGTCCCTAACTTTATCTCTACCCCGACACTAACCCTAACATTAACCCTAACACTAAACCTAGCCCTAAACCTAGCCCTAACCCTAACTGAACGCTATCCCTAGGCCTAGCCCTAGACCAAGCCCTAGCCCTAACCCTAATGCTAAACCTAACCTTAATCCTAGCTCCAGCCCTAGCCCTAGCCCTAGACCTACCCCTAGCCCTAAGCCTAACCATAATCCTAACCCTAACCCTACCCCTAGCCCTAGCCCTAGCCCTGGCCCCATCCCCAACACTAACCCTAACCCTAAACCTAACTCTAACCCTAAGCATAACCCTAACACTAACCCTACCCATACACCTATACCTACCCTACATTAAACCTAACAGTAACCTTAACCCGAGCCCTAACCCGAGCCCTAACCGTAAACCTAACCTAAATCTAACCCTAACCCTAAACCAATTAAAAAACCTAAGCCTATGCCTAAACATAACCCTAGCCCTAGCCATAGCCATAGCCCTAGCCCTAGCCCTAACACTAACACTAAACCTAACCCTAGCCCTAGACCAAGCCCTAGGTCTAGCCTTAGCCCAAACACTAACCTAGCTCTAGCGCTGGCCCTAACCCTAGCCCTAACCCTAACTGTAACCCTAACTCCTAAACCTAACCCTAACACTAAACCTAAACCTAAACTTAACCCTAACCCTGGCCCTAGATCTAGGCATAGGCCTAGCCCTAGTCGTAGCCATAACGCTAAACACAAACCAAAACCTAGCCCTAACCATAACCCTAACCCTAATCCTACCCCTAGCACTAACCGTAGCTCTAGGTCTAGCCCTAGCCCTAGCCCTAGCCCTAGCCCTAACCCTAACCCTAACCCTAACCCTAACCTAACCTAAACCTAAACCTAACCCTAAACCTAACCCTAGCCCTAGCCCTAGCCCTAGCCCTGGCCCTAGCCTTAGCCCTAACCCTAACACTAACACTAACACTAACCCTAGACCTAGACGTAGCCCTAGCCTTAAATCTAGTCCTAGCACTACACTTAGCCCTAACCCTAACCCTAACACTAATGCTAACCCTAACCCTAACCCTAGCCCTAACCCTAACCATAAACCTAAACCTAAACCTAACCCTAACCCTAACCCTAACCCTAACCCTAACCCTAACCCTAAACCTAACCCTAACCCTAACCCTAACCCTAACCCTAACCCTAACCTTAACCCTAGCCCTAGCCCTAGCCCTAACCCTAACCCTAACCCTAGCCCTAGCCCTAGCTCTAGCCCTAGCCCTAACCCTAACACTAAACCTAGCCCTAACCTTAGCCCTAGCCCTAGCCCTACCCCTAGCCCAAGCCCTAACCCTAACCCTAGACCTAGCCCTAGCCCTAACCATAATCCTAACCCTAACCCTAACACTAACCCTAACCCTAGCTCTAGCCCTAGCCCTATCCATAACCCTAGCCCTAGCTGGACTCTACCCTTAACCTTAACCCTAACCCTAACCCTAACCCTATCTGTAGCTCTAGATTTGCTCTAGCCCTACCCCCTAGCCCTAGCCCTAGCCCTACTTAGACCTAGCCCTAGCCCTAGCGCTAACCCTAACCCTAACCCTAATCCTAGCCTTAGCCCTAGCCCTAACCTAGCCCTAGCCCTAACCCTAACTCTAACTCTAACTCTAACTCTAACACAAACCCTAGCCCGAGCCATAGCCCTTGCCTTAGCCCTAGCCATAGCCCTAACCCTTACCCTAACCCTAACCATAACTCTTATCATAACCCTAGCCCTAAACCTAGCCCTAGCCCTAACCCTAACGCTGACTCTAACTCTAACACAAACCCTAGCCCTAGCCATAGCCCTAACCCTTACCTTAACCCTAACCATAACTCTTATCATAACCCTAACCCTAAACCTAGCCCTAGCCTTAAACCTAACCCTAAACCTAAACCTAAAACCACCCCTAACCCTAACCCTAACTCTAGCCCTAGCCCTAGTCCTAGCCCTAGCCCTAGGCATAGACCTAACCCTAACCCTAACGCTAGCCCTAACCTTACCCTAACCCTAAACCTAAAACTAAACCTAGCCCTAGCCCTAGCCCTAAACCTAACCCTAACCTGAACCCTAACCCTAATCCAAACCCTAACCCTAACCCTATCTCTAACTCGATCCCTAGCCCTAGCCCTAATCCTTACCCTAACCCTAACATTAACCCTAAACCTAAACCTAGCCCTGAACCTAGCCCTAACCCTAACCCTAGCCCTAGCCCTAGTCTTAGTCAGAGCCCAAGCCCTAGCCCTAAACCTAACCGAAACCCTAACCCTAACCCTAATCCTAACCCTAAATATAACCCTAACCCTAACCGTAACCCTAGCCCTAGCCCTAGCCCTAGCACTAACCCTAACCCTAACCCTAAACCTAACTCTGCTCTTATCCATAACACTAGCCCTTGTCTAGCCCTAGTCCTAGCCCTAGTCCTAGCCCTAACCCTAATCCTAACACCCTAACCCTAACCTTAACCCTAACCCTAACCATACAACTAACCCTAACACTAACCCTAACCATAACCTTAACCCTAAACCTAACCCGAACCCTACCACTACACTAACCCTAACATTAACCCTAACCCTAAACCTAGCCCTAAATCTAGCCCTAACCCTAACCGAAATCTATCCCTATCCCTAGCCCTAGAACAAGCCCTAGCCATAACTCTAACCCTAACCATAAACAAAACCATAACTGAAACCCTAGCCCTAACCCTAACACTAAACCTAGCCCTAAACCTAGCGCTAGCCCTAACTCTAACGCTAACCAAAACACTAACCCTAGCATTAGCCATAGCACTAGCTCTAACCCTAGCCCTAATATTTACCCTAACCCTAAATCTAAATCTAGCCCTAGCCCTAGCCATAGCCATAGCCCTAGCCCTAGCCCTAGCCCTAACCCTAACCCTAAACCTAACCCAGACCCTAACTCTAACCCTAACCCTAACCCTAGCCAGAGACCTTACCCTTGCCCTAGCCGTAGCCCTAGCCCTAAACCTAACCTTAACCCTAACTCTAACCCTAAATCTAACCCTAACCCTAACCCTAACCCTAACCCTAGCCCTAGCCCTAGCCCTAGCCCTAACCCTAACCATAACCCTAACACTACCCTCTCCCTAACCCTATCACTAGCCCTAGCCCTAGCCTTAACTCAAACCCTAACCCTAAAAAATCCCTAACACAATAATCCTAACCCTAACCATAAACCCAGCCCTAGCCCTAGTCCTAACACTAACCGTATCCGTAACCCTAACACCCTAACCCTAACTCTAGCCCTACCGATAGACCTAGCCGTAGAGTTAGACCAAACACTAACCCTAACCATAACCCTAGGCCTAATCCTAGCACTAAACCTAACCCTAACCCTAACCCTAGCCCTAGCCCTAGCCCTAACCCTAACCCTAACTCTAACACTAGCCCTAGCCCTAACCCTAACCCTAACCCTAACATTAACCCTAACCCTAACCCAAACCCTAAACCTAAACCTAACCCTAACCCTAACCCTAAACCTAACCTTAACCCTAAATATAACCCTAACCCTAAAACTAACCGTAAATCTTGCCCTAGCCCTAGCCCTATCCCTAGCACTAATCCTAACCCTAACCCTAAACCTAACCCTGCCATTATCCGTAACACTAGCCCTTGTCTAGCCCTAGTCCTATCCCTAACCCTATTCCTAACACCGTAAACCTAATCTTAACCCTAGCCCTAACCATACAAGAAACCCTAACACTAACACTAACCCTAACCTTAACCTTAAACGTAACCCTAAACCTAACCCTAACCCTAGCCCTAGCTCTAGCCCTAACCCTAACCATAACCCTAACCCTACACTAACCCTAACATTAACCCTAACCCTAAACCTAGCCCTAAACCTCGCCCTAACCCTAACCGAACTCTATCCCTAGCCCTAGACCTAGACCAAGCCCTAGCCCTAACCCTAACACTTAACTTAGCTCTAGCCTTAGCCTTAGCCCTAGCCCTAGCCCTAAGTCTAACCATAATCGTAACCCTAAACCTATCCCTATCCCTAGCCTTAGCCTAGCCCTCGCCCTAGCTGTAGCCCTAGCCCTAGCCCTAGCCCTAGCCCTGGTCCCCAGCCCCAACCCTAATCCTAACCCTAAGCCTAACCCTAACCCTAATCCTAACCCTAACCATAACCATAACCCTAACACTAACCCTAACCCTAAACCTAAACCTATACCTACCCTACAGTAAACCCAACAGGAATCCTAACCCTCACTCTAACCCTAACCCTAACCCGAACCTTAACCCTAAACCTAACCCCAAATATAACCCTAACCCTAAACCAATTAAAAAACCTAAACCTAAGCCTAACCCTAGCCATAGCCATAGCCCTAGCCCTAGCCCTAACACTAACACTAACACTAACACTAACACTAACCCTAGCCCTAGCCCTAAACCTAATCCTAGTCCTACACCTAGCTCTAACCCTAATGTTAACCCTAAACCTAAACCTAAACCTAGCGTTAACCCTAACCCTAATCCTAAACCTAAACCTAACCTAACTCTAACCCTAACCCTACCCCTAAACCTAACCTTAACCCTAACCCTAACCCTGACCCTAACCCTAAGCCCTAGCCCTAGCCCTAGCCCTAACTCTAGCTCTAAACCTAACCCTAACCCTAGCCCAAGCCCTAACCCTAGCCCTAGCCCTAACCCAAACCCTAGACCTATCCCTAGCCTTAGCCCTAACCCTAACCCTGACTCTAACCCTAACCCTAACCCTAAACCCTAGCTCTAGCTCTAGCCCTAGCCCTATCCGTAACCCTACCCCTAGCCTGACACTACCCCTAACTTTAACCCTAACCCTAACCCTAGCCCTAGCCCTAGCCTTGCTCCAGCCCTAGCCCTAGCCCTAGACCTAGTGCTAACCATAACCCTAGCCCTAGCCCCAGCCCTAAACCTAGCCCTAGCCCTAACCCTAACCCCAACACAAACCCTAGCCCTAGAAATAGCCCTTTCCCTAGCCCTAGCCATAGCTCTGACCCTTACTCTCACCCTAACCCTAACCCTAACTCTAGTCCTAGCCCTAGTCCTAGCCCTAGCCCTAGGCATAGACCTAACCCTAGCCCTAACACTAAACCTAACCCTAATCTTAACCCTAAACCTAGGACTTGCTCTAGTCCTAGCCCTAGCCCTAAACGTAACCCTAACCCTAACCCTAAACCTAACCCTAGCCTTAGACTTAGCCCTAGCCCTAACCCTAACCCTAATGCTAGCCCTAATCTTAGCCCTAACCCTAACCCTAACCCTGAAACTAAACCTAAACTTAGCCCTAGCCCTAAACCTAACCCTAACCCAAACCCTAACCCTAATCCAAACCCTAAACGTAACCCTAACTCTAACCCTAGCCCTAGCCCTAACCCTTACCCTAACCATAATATTAACCCTAAACCTAAACATAGACCTAAAGGTACCCTAACCCTAACCCTAGCCCTAGACCTAAACCTAGCCTTAGCCCTAACCCTAACCCTAACCCTAACTCCAACCAAAAACGCTAGCCCTAGCCATAGCCCTTGCCCTAGCCCTAGCCATAGCCCTAACCCTTACTCTAACCCTAACCCTAACTCTTATCATAACCCTAGCCCTAACCCTAACACTAGCCCTAGCCTTAAACCTAACCCTAAACCTAAACATAACCCTAACACCACCCCTAATCCTAAACCTAACTCTAGCCCTAGCCCTAGGCATAGACCTAAACCTAACCCTAACACTAAACCTAACCCTAATCCTAACCCTAACCCTATGCCTTGCCCTAGTCCTAGCCCTAGCCCTAAATGTAACCCTAACCCTAACCCTAAACTTAACCCTAGCCTTAGACCTAACCCTAGCCCTAACCCTAACCCTAACGCTAGCCCCAACCTTAGCCCTAACCCTAACCCTAACCCTGAACTTAAACCTAGACCTAGCCCTAAACCTAATGCTAACCCAAACCCTAATCCAAACCCTAAACCTAACCCTTACTCTAAACCTAGCCCTAGCCCTAAACCTTACCCTAACCATAATATTAACACTGTACCTAAACATAGACCTAAAGCTAGCCCTAACCCTAACCCTAACCATAGCCCTAGCCCTAGCCCTAGTCTTAGTCTGAGCCCAATCCCTAGCCCTTACACTAACCCAACTCAAACCCTAAACCTAACCATAACCCTAACCGTAACCCTTGCCCTAGCCCTAGCCCTAGCCCTAACCCTAACCCTAACCCTAAACATAACCCTGCCATTATCTGTAACTCTAGTCCTTGTCTAGCCCTAGTCCTATCCCTAACCCTAATCCTAACACCCTAAACCTAAATTTAACCCTAACCCTAACCATACAACTAAACCTAAGACTAACTCTAAACCTAACCTTAACCCTAAACCTATCCCTAAACCTAGCCCTAACCCTAGCCCTAGCCCTACCCCTACCCCTAGCCTTAGCCCTATCCCTAACCCTAACCTTACCACTACACTAACCCTAAAATTAACCCTAACACTAACCGTAGTCCTAAACCTAGCCCTAACCCTAACCGAACTCTATCCCTAGCCCTAACCCTAGCCCTAGCCCAAGCCCTAGCCCTAAAGCTAACCCTAACCCTAAACCTATCCCTATCCCTAGCCTTAGCCCTAACCCTAACCCTAACATAAACATTAACACTAACCCTAGCCCTAGCCCTAGCCCTAACCCTAGTCCTAGCCCTACCCCTAGCCCTAACCCTAACCCTAAACCTAACCCTAACCCTAACCCTAACCCTAGCCCTAACCCTAACCCTAACTCTAACCCTAACCCTAACCCTAACTCTAACCCTAACCCTAACACTAACCCTAAACCTGAACCTAACCCTAACCCCAACCCTAACTCTAACCCTAACCCTAAATCTAGCCCTAGCTCTAACCCTAGCCCTAGCCCTAACCCTAAAACCAAACCTAGCCCTAGCCATTGCCCTAGCCCTAACCCTAACCCTGACCCTGACCCTAACCCTAACTCTAACCCTAACTCTAACCCTAGCTCTAGCCCTAGCCCTAGCCATATCCGTAGCCCTAGCCCTAGCCGGACTCTACCCCTAAACTTAACCCTAACCCTAGCCCAAGCCCTAGCCTTGCTCTAGCCCTACCCCTAGCCCTAGCCCTAGCCCTAGTGCTAAACCTAACCCTAGCCCTAGCCCTAAACCATCCCTAGCCCTAACCCTAACTCTAACCCTAATCCTAACTCTTATTATAACCCTAGAACTAAACCTATCCCTAGCCCTAGCCTTAAACCTAACCCTAAACCTAAACCTAACACTACCCCTAACCCTACCCCTAACTCTAGCCCTAGCCCTAGTGCTAGCCCTAGCCTTATGCAAAGAACTATCCCTAACCCTAACCCTAACCCTAGCCCTTGCCCTAGCCCTAGCACTATCCCTATCCCTAACCCTAACGCTAGCCCCAACCTAGCCCTAACCCTAAATCTAACCCTAGCCCTAGACCTCTACCTAGCCCTAATCCTAACCCTAACGCTAGCCCAACCCTTAGCCCTAAACCTAACCCTAACCCTGAACCTAAACCTAACCCTAGCCCTAAATCTAACCCTAACCAGAACCCTAACCCTAATCCAAACCCTAATCCTAACCATAGCCCTAAACCTAACCCTAACCCTAGGCCTGGCCCTAGCCCTAGCCCTAACCCTAGCCCTAACACTAACCCTAACCTTATCCCTCACCCTAAACCTAACCCTAACCCTAGCTCTAGCCCAGCCCTAGACATAGGCCTAGCCTTAGCCCTAATTCTAAACCTAGCCCTAACCTTAGCCCTAGCCCTAGTCCTAGCCCTGAACCTAACCCTGGCCCTAGCTCTCACCCTATCCCCTAATCCCAAACCTAACCATAAACATAACCAAAACCCTGACCCTAACCCTAACCCTAGCCCTAGCCCTAGCCCGAGCCATAGCCCTAGCCCTAGCCTTAACCCTAACTTAACCCTAACACTAACCGTAGCCCTACCCCTAGCCCTAGCCCTAACCCTAAACCTAGCCATAGCCCTAACCCTAACCCTAACTCTTATCCTAACCCTAGCCCTAAACCTAGCCCTAGCCCTAGACCTAACCCTAATCCTAACCCTAAACCTAACACTATCCTTAACCCTAACCCTAACCCTAAACCTAGCCCTAGCCCTAGCCCTAGCCCTAGCCCTAGCCCTAGCACTAACCCTAACCCTAACCCTAATCCTAACCCTAAACCTAAACCTAAACCTGACCTTACCCCTAACACTAGGCCTAGACCTATCCCTATTTCTAGCCTTAACCCTAAACCTAGCCCTAATCCTAACCCTAAAACTAGCTCTATCCCTAGTCCTAGCATTAGCCCCAGCGCTAGCCCTAGCCCAAGCCCTATCCCTATCCCTAACCCAAACCCTTACCCTACCCCTATCCCTAACCCAAACCCTTACCCTATCCCTAACCCTAACCCTAACACCCTAACCCTAACCCTATCACCCTAAACTTAGCCCTAGCCCTAGCTCACCCTTGCCCTAAACCTAACCCTAACCCTGACCATAACCCTAACACTAGCCCTAGTTTTAACCCTTGCCCTAGCTCTAGTCCTAGCACTAGCCCTAGCCATACCCCAGGCCTAAACCTACCCCTAGCCCTAGCCCTAACCCTAACCATAACCCTGACCATAACTCTAACACTAGCCCTATCCCTAGCCCTAGAACTAACGCTAACCCTAACCCTAACTCTAACCCTAACCCTAACCCTAACCCTAACCCTAACCCTAACCCTAACCCTAACCTAACCTACTACCCTAATCCTAGCCTTAGCCAAAGCCTTAGCCCAAGCCATACCCATAGTTCTAGCCCTCGCCCTAGGCCTACCCATAGCGCTAACTCTAACTCTAATCCTAACCCTAACATTCGGTCGGAAACCCTATGGACCCGCAACCCTACGCGGAACCTAATCCGAACCTAACC
>NW_026131757.1:0-52571 GCF_903995435.1 Acomys russatus | reverse complement strand
TCCTAAAGTGAGAAGTAATAGGAGGATGTCCACCTTGTCAATTCTATTCAGTATTATATCAGATGTGCTAAACAGGACAGTCAGGAAAGAAAAGGAAGCAAGAGCTGCCTGGATTGTAAAGGGAAGGTAAAACTGTATTGTGGATGGAATGTTCTTCCTATGTAGAAATTCCTAAAGCCTCGCCCACCTACTGCAACAAAAACTCGTAAGTGAGCTCAACCATGTTACAGAAATTAAGGTCAGTGTAAGAAAATGAACAATCCAAGAGTTGAAAAATGAAGAACATGGCAAAATTGATAAAAGTGGCATCAAGAAGAACAAAACATATACCCTGAAAATTATAGGTCATAAAAGAAAGAAAGAAAGAAATATTGAACTCCATCGAAAAACATCCCCTGTTCATGAATCAGAGGTGGTATTTTTATGATGGTAAGACTTCCCTGCCAACTTACAGATTTTGATGTAATTTCTTCATACTCCCAGCTGGTTTCATGTTAGAAACTGACAGGCTGATCATAAAAATCCTTATGTAAAGGAAAACACTCAGAATCACCCAATTTCTTGAAACAGAAGAATTAATGTAGAGGAAAACACTTCCTGATTCCAAAACTTGCCACCAAGGTAATCAAGACCAATTGTTGTGCACAAGGTTGGACACACAGTTTGGACCCAAAAATAAGTCCATATATTTGTCAAATAGTTGTCAATAAAGATCCAAAACAACCCAATGAGGGGAAAACAGTCATTTCAACAAGCAGTGTGTCAGTACTGGGGCACACAGAAACAATGTGACTAGGCAAAAGAGTGAAATGTGACTCTACCTCTTACTAAATGCAAAAATTAATTCAAGAGGATAACAAATCTATGTACAAGAAACAAAACTATAAAATTCTCAGAAAATAGAAAAATAAGTGTTCACAATGTTGCATTCATTAAATGCCATTAAATTGTGACATTAAATATACAAGTAATAAAAGTCAATTTTGGACTTCACTAAAATTCATTTTGTGCCAAAGGACATGAAAAACATAAAATGGGATTAAATATTTGCAAACCTCTTCTCATGCAGGATTTCTACTTTAAATATATAAAATGTGCTAAATCTCTTGAAAACCAGAAAATGTAATTTCAAAAATAGTTGAAATCTAGCTGAGTATGGTGATGCACTCTTTTAATTCCAGTGAGGCATGTATATCCTTGTGGGGTTGAAGCTAGCCTGATCTACATAGTAAGTTCCAGGCCAGCCTGGGCTGAAAGTGAGGGCTACAAGTGAGACCCTGTGTCAAGCGAACTTAAAAGGTCTGAACAAACAAACAAAAAGAAGATAAACAAATGGCCAGTGAAGTTCTAAAACATGCTTAGACAAGAGGAAAATGCACATTGAAAACACAATCAGACCTCACATGGTGTGTTGTGCTAAGTAGCTGTAGTCAAACAATTGGCTAATGAATGTCACCACAGGAGATGAGGCAGTTCATGTGTGGCTGGTGAGTGGAAATGATCAATAACTTCCTCAAAAGGCTAAATGTGGAGTTATCATTTGAGCTAATGATTCAATTCCTCAATATATGCCTGAGAGAAATGACGTTATATGTTCACAATATGTAGATGGGTTTTTAAAGCTTCATTAATGACAACTTATAAAATGTGGAAACAACTTACATACCTATCAACTGATGAATGCACAAATAACCTGGGGTCTCCACCCAGTCAGTGGGATGGTATTGAATCATGAAACAGAATGGAGTATGTTACATTTATACAAAGATGAATCTTGATGATATTATGCTAAGTGAAAGAAGCCACACACGGAAGACCATATATTTTATGAAATGTCCAGAATATGCAAATATTTTCTGCCTGCTAGGTGTTAGGTGAGTGTCTATTGCTGTGAAGAGACACCATGACCAAGGCAACTCTTATAAAAGAAAGCATTTAATCAGGGTCTGGCTTACAGTTCCAGAGGGTTAGTCCATTGTCATCATGGCAGGAAGCATGGCAGCAGACATGGTGCTGGAGAAGGAGCTGAGAGCTTTGCATCCTGATCCACAGGCAGAGGGAGGGAGGGAGAGAGAGAGAGAGAGAGAGAGAGAGAGAGAGAGAGAGAGAGAGAGAGAGAGAGAGAGAGAGAGAGAGAGAGAGACTGGGATCAAAGCCCACCCCTAATGACTCACTTCCTCCCACAAAGCCACACTTTCTGACCCTTCTAATCCTCAAACAGGTCCTCTCCCTGATGACTAAGCATTCAAATCTGTGGACCTGTGGCGTCATTCTCATTCAAACCATAAAAGTGAGATATTATCTACAAGGTATAGAGTTTCCTCCTGAGGTGGTTAAAACTTCTGAGACTAACTGTAGCGATACTTTCTCAAATCTGGGTAAACTAAAAAATCATTGAATTACACACTTTAAATCAGTTGACAGTATTATATGCTGTTGGCTCTGATCCCTTAATGATTCTACTTTATTAGGAATTTATTAAAGGCATGTACCCCACTTACAACCCGACTATCCTAAATAGGAGGGAAAGGAGATTAAGAAGAACAAGAATGAAACCTTCTGGGTATCAGTTCCATGGGACAATTCCCCTGGTGTAATTCTCAGGAGTCTAGCACATCCTCTATCCGACAGAAGAAGCTGAACCATCCATGGACCCACCCTGGAGGTATCCCCCTAAGATCTCCACATCACCCTTGCCCATCCTCAAACCCCACCCCACCCCCAATCCTCAGGCAGGAATCTCTGATCTCTCTCTTGTTTGCCTGCCCCTGTCTTTTGTCTTGGGCTGATCCTTCCTCCTCTGAATCTATCTCAGATGTTTATCAGTTTGTAGAGATGAAGTCTCAGTGGGGTCAAGCATCCCAAGACTGTTTTCACCTTGGGCCCAGACTAAGGCAAGATTACCTTCTCTTCAATAGGCAAATGATATTTCAATGAAATTTGCCACAAAAACGAACAAGGGAAGTAAAGTGAAAACATCTAATGTCATCAGAATTCTGAAAAGAGAAGAGAAATTCAGCCAGAGGCTGACTTGGAGACGGTTAATCTCTGGATCTTATAAACATTTCAATCTGCAGATTCAGGAAACTCAACCAAGCCCAAGAAGGAGAAGTTCTCAAACAAGTCACCTTGAGTGGTGATGTGATGAAAGCACACAAAGCCAAAGATAGAAAGTAAAACTGTGAAAACCATCAAAGGGAAATGACAATGAAAAATAAGTTTAAATGAACAGAGTAGCGAGGGCCCAGGCATGCACCAGAGGCACTTCCTAGAGTCTAGATTTGAAAAACTAAAAACAAATGAAAATTAGATTTTCTCCTCTAATTGAGCAAGGAGCTTCCTGGAGAGAAATCTGGTAAATGTTTGTGTGCCTGCAGGAGGGTCTTTGGCACTGAGCTCAAGACCTGATTTTTTTTTAAGATTTATTTTATACATTTTATTTATTTCATATAGAGCCTTTCCGTATAGGTACCTCTGTGCACCACATGTGGTTTCTACAGGGACCAGAAGAAGGCATCAGATTGCCAGGAACTAGAGTTACAGGTGATTATTAGCTGCCATGTAGGTGCTGGGAACTGAACCCAGGTCCTCTACAAAAGCATCCAGTGCCTTTAACTACTGAACCATCTCTCCAGCCAGCCAGCCATCACACACACACACACACACACACACACACACACACACACCACACACACACTTCAAGGCCTGAATTTACATGCTTACCTGTTAGCACTGAGTAGGATAAACTGTTGGTAACCAAGTTCTTATTGTACCATGGAGATGTCTGCCCACTTCCCTGACAGGATAGGCACTAAAGGTCTCCACCGCCTGCAAAGAATGGGGTTATGAACTCATTCAGAGCTATTCTATGACACTGAAAAGCTAAAATGCATTCTAATGTATGAAATAGGCTATTGTTTGTGTACAATGAAGAGGAAATGTGGTGGGTGTGTGCTCTGTTTGTGTAGACTGTCTTTAGAGGATTTATAAGAGATTAGTAACAACTGAGGAAGAAGGTAGTGGGTATCTATGAAATAAACACTATCTGAAAAATTAGGACATTTAAAAATCTAAAACTATGAAAGTTCTAGAGAGAAATTTTATATTTTTGTTTATCTCAAAGCTTCTTTAAAACATGACACAACATGAAAATACCATAAAATAACAAACTGGAAAATGTAAATGGCTAAACATTTAAAGACTCTACATAATAATTAATAAACACGTAACACTACCTTTCATGCAGTTTGTCTTGTGATATGCACTGTATACTTCATATATTCACATGAGTTCTGTTATATTCACATATTTTTAATCTCTGAGGCTACAGGGTCCTCCTAACACCTGCACCCCTCTCTGCTTTTCCAAGCTCTAGGACCAGTTCCTCTGGGCAGCAGAGCATCTCAGTCTTCACTCCTGATAGGAGTCTCAGTTCTAGGCATCTGGGAGGAAGGTCTCAGTACCACTGACAATCTTCTGCCTGACATCAGGTGGTACTGTAATGCTCATGTCACTCCCCCAGCTCCTAAAACCACGAGGAAAGCACACACTGGTCCACTCTGGGCTCTGTGGCTTCTAAGCAAGTGTGTGAACCTCTACAGCCTTTAATTTTGCCCTGATGTGATGCAGATGATGACATTGTGATTAAACAAACCTGGGAAAGCTCCCGGGATACAGGCGCCTTTGTGGCGCTGTCCGTGGTTCTGGACCAGCTCAACAACACAGCTTTTCTCCTAACCTACAACACCTGAAACCTCTTCATGAATTCTAAAAAGAAATAAGAAAGAGAGCATAGGGTATAGAAAATGGGAAATGGAGATGGAGGGGGAGGGAGAGAGAGAGGGAGGGAAGGAGGGAGGGAGGGGGAGAGAGAGAAAGAGGGAGAGCACAGGGTTAGAAAATGGGGAAATGGAGAGGGAGAGAGAGATGGGAGGGAGAGAAGGGGAGGAGAGAATTACAAAGAATTCAGGAGCACCAAAAGTTTAGCAAAGCGGGGAAGAAAGAATTTTTAATTTTCTTTTATTGTTCAGATGATCCTTACCAAGAACTCACAGCCAATTGTGACTGAGCTGTGAATCGAATGGTCGCTGAAGGAAGGGAGGAGACACACACCTCGCAATGCAAAAGTCATTCTGAGGAGGGATGAGGTAGCAGGCCGGAGGAGCAGGCACGATTGAAGTGAGCCCAAGTTTTCTTGATTTTTTTCTTTCATACTTTGATGCAAAATTGAGCTTTTGTGTCATGCTTTACATAGCCGCTTGCAGGTCCCTGTGAATGCTTCATTCCAGCTCCAACAGCTAAATTATTTTTCTCTTCAGACAATGGGGCACTCCCTCCCTGCCACCCTCCCCACCCTCCCCTGCTGCTTGCTCGCCTATGCTGCAGAACACACCCAAACACTCAAACTCTGAAAGTTGATAAACTGCCAGTTCTCTCGGCAGATAACAATTCTTCATAGCTTATTTTCAAAACACTTGAACTCTATAATGTATGCTCAGCCAGCTAGAGGAATTACAGAAAATTGATACACTCTTCAATACCAAGAAAGGGCCATTGTTCTTGGTCTAGTTGTTTATGTGTCATTGCAGCTTCAGGGCACACGAGGAGAAGCTGCAAAATTGAGGGCAATGTTCAAGGGGCTTGGAGTGTGAGGCGGCTGAGAAGTGCTCAGAACCGCATAAAGACTGGCCACAATGTAATCACAGGCACCAGCATGGAGGCGTCCCATCTGGAAAGGAAGACCAGATGCAGCGTTCTGCATGGGAGATGACGCCATTCGATCCACTTTAGCGCCTCTCTTTCTTTTCAATATAACTTCCCAAATTCCAGGGTGTCAGCGCTGGAAAGAGTCAAGATAGAGTTCATCTTTTTTCTAATGTTCTCATTTACGAGCAAACAAAAGAATTTTTTAAAGAAAAACTGAAAGCCAGAGAGGTTGGGGAGATAATCAAGGCTGAGGTGCCAGTTTCTGGCCCCAATCCAGGGCTTGTTTAGTTTTGCACACCCACACCTTCTCCCCAGTGCTTACTTTTAATGCCTGCTGTTCACTCCAGCTCTGCCACTCAGTGTCTGTGTGGCCTTGAACTGCCGTCTCTGTGTCCCAGTTTTCTCACTGGAGAGGGACATGGTTAATACCTCTCTTTTGAGGTCCACGGAAGGATCAAATGATGCTCTTGTTGTGTCCCGGGCACCATGCATTCCAGTCTCGGGACCATTACTAACATTACCAGCAACAAATCTACTACGCTGCCTGTGAAGCACTGGGCAGTAGAGCCTGAAGAAAACTTAGAAAGACAAGGCCCTAAAGCAGCTGTGTTTGTCGAACATCAATGGATGCTGACCTTGCCATGCATAGGGCATAAATGTGTGGAAGCTAGCATGAGGCCTTTTCCCACACACCTCAAGCCCTGGGGATGCACTGAGACCTTCCATGCCCAGGAAGGAAACTGAGGACTTTTGTCATGCGCAAAATCCAGGCTGGGCAATGAAGCTATCAGCTCACTAAAATTATGCAGTTTGTGATTCCAACCTGCCTGTTGCTTGTAATTGCTAAAAAAAAAATCCCAATTTCTGTTAATCCTCTATCCTGATTAATGAAGCACAATAAATGTCCTAGGATTAATGAACACGCTCACATAAAAGAAGAGACACTTTTTTAGCGAGAATGCCTGGGAGATAAAATAATGAAGGCCTCTGGAGGAAAAATATTAAGAGACATGATTAACTGAACACAAAAATACATGATTTAAAAAAAAAAAAAAAAAAAAAAAAAAAAAACCAACCCCCCATCCCAGGCAGCAGGCTAGATTGTCTTTCCTCCTGGCCATAAACCGGAGGCTTGTGTCCTCTGCTACGATCGCCCTTAGCACTTTTGACTGAGGAACAGATTGTAAGTCTCAGTCATTAAGTGTGAGATTACAGCCAATTCAGAAGCTCTTCCTTTAAAAGATCATTACAGGAGTGAAATATCAGATGGAATGCCAGCTTTTGCACAAATGAGCGGAGAAGGGTGTCAAAGCCAATGAAAACCTGTACGCAGGAATCAGGTCATCCTTCCCTAGTCTGAGACTCCTCCAGAAGGCCCACATCCAACTCCCACCCCCTGCTCTCATCACAGTTCATCTCTGGAGACATCATTCCTCTAGCAGAAGAGTCTACCTGTAGGCACACAAGAGACCACATAGACCGGAGGGAAGAAGGGACTTTTATACCTTGCCGTGAGTGCACATGGATCTACAGTAGCTCCACACCGCTGTGGTCATTGGGCAGACATTCTGGGCTGAAGATGAAGAGGTCAGCTGTCCAAAAGCCCTAAAATGTACCCCAGGTTTGGAGGGCTTTCCCCCAAGAGTAACAGGACAAAGACTCGGGTTCAGATTTTATGGTTCCAGGACTAAGGGATTCATTTATAAGACAGTAAACCAGTAATTTCCTTGCCAAAGCGCCATGCACAGGAGGGATGAGACTTGCTGAAGCCCCGCCCCCCCCCCCCCCCCCCCCCCCCCCCCCCCCCCCCCGCCACCATATGCAAATACTATGCCAGGCCCATCACCTGCGCAGACTCTAGCCTCATACCAGCTCTACAAAGACGTTAGCAGCCCTGTTTTACAGCCAAACCGTTGGCTTGGACATCAGAGTCTGTTTCAACTTTAATCAGAACTGGCCCCTACATGCTCATATTGTGAACTCTTAGGCTGCAGCAAGTCCTGGGACCTTTATGAGGTGGGACCTAGCTGGATGAAATAGGCCACTGAGGTAGTTAGGTGTATTTTTGTCCCTGTCTCCCCTGTCTCTCCTTCTTGTCCATAATGAGGTAGTGGGGCTTTAAAACAAAACAAAAACAAAACAAAACACTTCTGCCACCATGACGTTCTGCAGAAGAGGCCAATCACCATAGACTAAGTCTTTGGAAACCACAAGCTAAAATCTATCTCCCTTTGAGTTGTTTGTATCAGATATTTTGGACATAGTGACAGAAAGCTGACTAACATATTCTTCATTTTTTTAAATCGAAGGTTTGATTCAATGATCTCTTAGCCAAAAACAAACAAACAAAAAACAAAAACAAAAAGGTAAATAATCTGTTGTCTGCCACCTAGAGCTCTGACCTCCTGGGCCAGGCTTCTCTGTTCCTGTAGGGGAGGGGCTTCTCTGTGCAGGGGAGGAGCGCTACCTCTGAGAAAGAGGAAGCCCAAAGGAAGTTTCTCTTCTTTCTCCCCAGATACTATGGCCCATAGTTCCCGCACACAGCCCAGATTTACCAGCCCGTGGATTCCCGTGGAAAGGCGGCACCGGCCAAGCAGCCGCATATGTTGAGCCCCGGAATAAACTTCCTGATAGCTCCACAGGGCCGCCAGATTTCTGCGCTGCTCCCAGCCTCCGCTCCTCCTAGAAGGAGACCTACCCACGCTCCAGAGGATTTGGGTTAGTGCCTGGCCCCACCGATGTTAATTTCCCATTCCTGACATCAATACAAGCTGGGACAGCAGCCCCCATGTGTGGACCTCGCAGCACGTAGGGCGCCACCTCCGGCTCCCCAGGCCCCGCCTCTTGCAGTCCCCTCCATCGGTACTGGGTTTTGCAGATTAGCAAACAGAATTAGAGGCTGAGTGACTGGCCTAATGGTAGGTACGTCGTCGCTGCTAAGTGCTGGGAGTCAACTCTGAGTCTTTCGGACCTGACAGCTTGCGCTGCTAACGGCTTCCCCCAGGGTCTGGCTCTGCGCCTGGTGCTCACTAAGTGTGTGTTGGTAAGTTGGTGTGTGTCCATATGGTACAAGGACGGAAAGCCCTGCAGAAGTAAAGTGGCATGGCACACTGAGCTCTGAAAAGAAATATGTGCCTACAGCCACACTGAAGGAAGCAGGTCCTGACAACCTCTACGGAAAATGAGGCCACGGCCCTTACCAAAGGCTGGAAGTGACAAGAACGCAGAGTGAGGGGCACCTGCTATTTCATCTGCGGTTTGCTTTCTCATGACTATCAATGTATCACACAATGAACTCTTACTGTTCAAAAATTACAAGGAAACACTCCCCCAGACAAGTCCTTCAACGATGGGGCTGGCCCCAGCCAAGGGATAAACCTCGGTCTACTCAGCAAATAGCTTTGAGCATCTACTGTGTGCCCGTCTGTGTGCTAGTCTCTTTAGGGAACACCATACTGGAGACTCAGGCCACAGAGGCAGAGAAAACCCCAAAATATACGCGTGCAGCTAACAGCTGCGGCGACACCACGAGATAAAGGTGAGTTTTGTGGGTTTGTGATAAAGCAACTGGATTTAGTCGCTGCGGTCCTGGCAGGCCTGATTGGGGACTTTGAAGCAGATCCGTTAATCAAGCGAAGAAATTCACGGAGCCAGCAGAGGGCAGAGATGGAAAGGCACTAGAGGGCGCAGTCTCCTTGCTGCACTTCGCTCTGATGCTCTTGGCTACCCAGAGCATTTCCCTGGCTCCTTTTTCAGGCTACCTAATGGGCCTGACCCCTGACCCTGGCTAGAGAAGCCAATGGGGATTAGGCAGATTGTTTCCAAGTTAACTTGAACTTTGACCTTGTGTCTCCCTCCAGAGCTACTTCTTGGCTGGAAACTGGCACCATGGTACTGCTGGGCCTGGTAACATCAGTGAGGTTCAACCTACCTACCTCACCTACCTCACCACTGGCCCCACCCACCCCAGACTCCAGCTCCCAGCCCCAGGGCTCTCCCCAGGCTTCACTGAGGCAGCAGTTCAACCAGCAGCAGCTCCTTTTCATTGCTTACAAAATTAAAATCGCAGATCACAAAATAGAGAAAGCAGCTCTTGTAGCCGGGACCTGCCTCTATAATAGTACACGTGTAACTGCACAAAAGCAAGAAGAGTCTCTCAAGAAGAAAGCTCAGCTCTTGCCCAGCTGAGGACACGCCTCTCTGGAGGAGCCAAGCAGCCCAGAGCCTCTTTCAACAGCACAAATACCTCGGGCTTATTTCAGGCGTTGAATGACTTCTGTAGCAGGAATATACGTCCTCCTGCTCCCAACGTGGCCCTGAGGGGAACAGTGATAGGACAGTTTTCTCCAGCAATCTGAAAAGGCTGCAGCAATATACCCCCAATGTACCCCCAGAGATAAAAGAGAAAAATTAAATAATTTGAAGATAATTTCTTCCATGAAAAGAATAATGTTGCCATCAAAATGAAAACCCTTGTAATAAAACCAAATTATTCTGAGACCGTGGGAGTGCTCTGCCGCTCCTGCTGCTCCCAGACAGCCCTTCTGCAGGATCTACGCTGTGTTCTTCAGCACAGGGTGTATACTTGAGGTGGAGCCCTGGGCCTGTAGGTCCCTAGGCTGCTGTTGGCAGAATTGGCCGGGTAACACAGGGACCAGGCCTGATATCAAGTGCCAGGCAAGCAGACAACCATGGACATTTGCTCCAGGGTCTAATTCATGTGCTGCGATTATGTGCAAAGGTCTAATAATTTATGACAAATGGAGAACCTGGCCTTGCCAAGGAAGTCAGACCCAATCTCTGGGGCCCACGGAAATCACACATCCTGTGTCAAAACAGCGGTAGTGCTTTTTCTCTTCTCCCAGCTGAGTTCTCCTTTGGACTGGATCTCCTCTCATCTGGTCCGTGGTCCTGTATGCAAACAGGACAGGAGGCAAATCTCTGTGTGGCTGGGGCCCAGGGAACTAAGAGCAGAAAGGACATCGCTGGACTGAGAGAGGTGGGGAGATACAGCTCAAGGACGTCCATGGTTAAAAATCTGCCAAAGCAGGGCCTCAAGAGAGCCAGAACCCTCCACAGCCAGATGGACTGAGCAGGGGCTGTCTTTAAACTCAAATGTGTGTGGGTTTTGTTTTTTTTTTGTTTGTTTGTTTTTTTTTTCTGCTTAAGGATATTTTGAGATGGCCTGAGCTATAACACAGGGACACACACACACACACACACACACACACACACACACACACACAGTAGGTGCTTTGGTATGTGTTTGTTGGGGGTACTAGGGAACAAATCCATAACTCCACAACCAAAGTGAGTGCTCTACCACTGAGCTCCACCACACTATGTGGGATTTGAAACCCTCAGGAGGTGACACCAAGTGGCACTATTGACTTGGGAGCCATCCCCTCAGGCCAGCGAAAACTGCAGGCAGAAAAACAGGTGTGGGCCGCGTGGCTTATAAAGCAAAAAGCCAGGAGCCCAGGTTTCCTGATTCAGGGGCATCTCTGTCCCTGAGCACTGAGCAGGACATTGTTTTGTTTATTTCACAGTATTCAGTAATTTACCTAACGCTGGCCCTCCGCTCTCTGAAGTCTAGCTAAGGCTTTTGTACCAGCCAGCCCTGGGCCCAGATCCTAACATCCAGGTTACCCAACCACTGTGAGCCATCTCATCAGCCCTGGGATGAGGATGCTGGTCCCTGGTCCTTAAGACCACTGTAGGAACAAGCGGATTTACACAGAGAAGTAAGTCATCATCCAGAAGGGTAATGGGTTCACACCAGGAGTGCAAGAATTGGTGATTATGAACTTTACATATCCAAGGCACATGAGGGGGGCCGGGCTGGTGCACAAGTAAGACATGTATGCCTAAAGATAGAACTCACGAAAGATCTTTGAGAACCTCTCTGCAGGCAAAAGGAGGAGAAGCTTCTAGAATCTCCTTAAGATCTAGGAGTAGCCATGACACCTTTTTTATGTGAAAAATGCTCGAGGGAAGGTACAATTTTGTGTTGTCCCTGCCACACCCCCATGACATGCTCATGGTATTTTTGCATACTTGAAAACAAACTGCAAATTTCACACTGTTATGGGGAAGGCACGAACTACCTCATGGTTTTACATCACCAGTTTCACACACTTGTGACAGCTATAGAATTGTCCCTAATACTGCAACTCTGTGCACCGCTCACTACATCGGGAGCACCAGAAAAACACATCGTTTTCACCGGACAAGGAACCCAAGGGCAAGTGCATAAACCCAGACAGCAAATCAGTTTAGTCTCTGAAGCCAATTCAAGCTGACTGACAGGGATTGCCTTGTGCCTTTTCTTACAGGAAGGAACCAGTGGGTCAATGCCTTGGGCTCAAAATAGGATACTAAGGCTCTCTTAATATGTTTTTGATACTTGGGAGGGTCAATGGTAGTAACCAGATTCTGCTTGGTAGTAAAGAAAGAACAATAGGAGTCCTGGAAGGAGAAGCTGCTGGCGGAGTGAGCTTGTCCAGTGCTTAGACTGCTCAGAAGGAAGCAGAAGTAAAGCATGGACAATCAGAGAGGAGTTAGTCATCCTTCAGGGGAAATCCCTTTGAAAATCAGCAAATGCCACAGCAGGCTATGCTAGAAAATGATGTGTCATAACCGGCACATCTGAATCTGTGTCATTCTTGCGAGACAATGAAAGCCAGATAGAGCTGAAGAAGCATAAAGGCAGAGGCTAGGGAGGATGGCTTGGTGGTTAAGAATGCTTCTTGCTTTTGCTGAGGACCTGGCTTCATTTTTCCAGTGTCTATGACGGTGGCTCACAACCATCCGTATCTGAGAACTGTCTAAGACAATTACTTCAGCTTTTAAATAAGACTAAATTTACCAGGCGACTAAAATTGAAGTGTTTTTCCTCCCACCAGGCAGCAAGTGGGAGGCCTGTGAGGAAAACCAGAACATGATGAGAGAGACCCAGACAGCCTCACCCTCCTTCTACCGCTCTGCCCCGCTTTCATGCCCGCCATACATGTGTTAGCTTGTCAGTAGCCTCCACAACCCAGAGAGTGGAAAACTATTCTGCCCTCATATCGATGGTAAGGCGCTGGAAGCAGAAAGGCCACGCCCCAAGCCACCCACAGCAGTGGGCTGTGGGCTGCAGCTGAACAGCGCATCCCCAGAGCCCCTGGATTTGCCTGTCACCCTGGTGTTCTTTCCCTGTATCCTCTTCTAGCTCTCCTGGTGACACGTAAGCCTTGGTACCTTCGGCCTCCTTCCCCTTGATCTGTGCCTGGGCAATCACGCTGAAACAACCTGTTGACTTTGACAGACAGGAACCTTCTGCACAGCCACCACTGTTCATTGGTTGAACTCTAAGACTACAATAAACAAGCAGAGGAACTCGCTGGGCGGATTTTTCTCAAGTCTGAAAACCCACAGTGTCTTTCTAGGGACTCTTTCTGTCCCCTGCACCTCCCATCTTCCATTTGAAGAAAGCTACCAATGGCAACAAGAAAAATACACCTGGCAACTCGAGGCACGGGGCACCAAGGAAACACAGACATGGGGCCCAAGGAACAAGAAGCCTGGGGAGTGGATGGCATTGGAGTCAACCACGATGCGCTGGATTCTCCATCATCTGCAGTAAAGCTACGTCGACTGGATGCTACGAGGAAAACAGCCATCAGGCAGCATCTCCGTCAGCCCTGACTCTCTTTATTGAAATCCATAACTCTCCCCCTGCCATCAAGGGAATGTGTTTAGGTGTGGGAGCAGTTGACAGGAAACTGTAATATTGATGTCTACAATTCTTTTATAAATAAGATGCCTTCTGATACTAGATATTTAGTACAAACAAGTTGTCAGAGCATAAGCAAAAAAAAAATATTTATCTGAAAACAAAATTCTGCTAATCCCTTACTTAGTTCCCTGTGGTGGTTTGTGGAAAGATTGTTGCCCAAAATTATTGGTATTATGGCACCTCCCTTAAGTGCAATGGGACTACCTCATATTGGGTTGACAATTTTTCTTTGAATTTGTGCATGCTGTGCACACACACACATGTGTGTGTGTATGTATGTGTGTACACATGTGTGGTGCATATACTTGTTAGTGTGCATGTACACATATGTGCATGTATGGAGAAAGGCCTGGAGTTGCTATTGGGTGTCTTCCTAAATCACTCTCTGCCTTTAGTTTTTGACATCAAACCTGAAGCCCATTGATTTGATAATCTTTGGAGATCTTATCCTCACCACTCACCAGCTCTGGGGCTTAGAGGTGGGAGCTGCCACACCTGGCTCTTTACAAGAGTTCTGGGGATCCGAACTCAGGTCCTAATGCTTGGGCAGCAGGCACTTTATGGACAGAGCCATCTAGTCTTAGAATCATCTTCAATTCTGGTTACTGGGTAACAGGAGGGGCATGGTCCTCATCCTCTTTCCAGTGAGTGATAAACAGACAATATCATGCATGAATTCACACTGAGACTTGACTTAAGCCTTGGATGGGCACAAGTTCACGTTACTGCTCAAACTCCCATGGTGTGTTGAGCTTTGAGCTAGCAGTTTCATCTCTTGTCCATTTGCACATTTGAAGCAGAGGCTGAGAATGTCTGTACTGGGGGATGGTCTCAAAGGTCCCATGTGAAAGTTGCTATCTGAGTCAGCCACCTTCATAGTGGCTCCTTCTGCGGTAAGTGCTGAGGTGGGTAGCCAGATCGCCAAAGGCCCTCCTTCTCCTTAGTGTGTCATTGCTAGTGGCTCACACCTGAGCATTGCTCCACACATCGCCACCATCAGAGGGAGCTGCCTCCCCCAAGATAGATGGTCCTCGGGGAGGGGAGTGGGGCCGGTATGCATTCAGTAGCAGTTTCTTGACTTGAATCATAATTTATATAATCATAAACTTTTTTAACCGTGGAGCCATCTCTCCATCCAAAAATTTATTTTTAATTTTATGAGTATGAGTGTTTGCCAGCATGTATGTCTGTGCCCCACATGTGTACAGATGCAAACAGAGGCCAGAAGAGGGCATCAGATCCCCTGGGACTGCATTCGTGGGCCACCATGTGGCTGTTGAGAATCAAACTCAGGTCCTCTGCAAGAGCAGCCAGTGCTCCTAACTGAAAATGTACCCTTTCAAACTACATTCAGTGGCTTTTGGCGCATTCATAAGGTTGTACAACCATCATCTGTATCTAAGTCCAGAACATCCCCATCATTATGAGCTGGGCTGCAGCTTAGTTGATAGAGTGCTTGCCTGCCATATATGAAGTCCCCAGCAACACATAAAACTAGGCGCTTATGGTGGTTTGAATAAAAATAGCCCCATAGGCTCATAGGAGTAACATTATAGGAGGTGAGCGTGGCCTTGTTTGAGTGGGTGTGGCCTTGTGGGAGGAAGCGTGTCACTATGGGGCAGGCTTTGAGGTCTCAAAAGCTCAAGCCCAGGGGCTTTACTCTCTGTTCCTGCTGCCTGCTGATCCAGATGTAGAACTCTCAGCTCCTCCTCTAGCACCATGTCTGCCTGCACGCTGCCATGCTTCCCAACATAATGACAATGGACTAAAGTTCTGAAACTGTCAACGGCCACAGTTCAGTGTTTTCCTTTAGGAGAGCTGTTGTGGCCGTGATGTCTCTTCACAGCGATAGAAACCCAAACTGAGACAGCAGTGCCCTGGAACTCCTACCACTTGGGAGGAGGAAGCAGAAGGATCCTAAGTTCAAACTGATCTTCAGAATATAGCAAGTTCAAGGCCAGGCTGAGATACATATGACCTATCAAATAAAATCTTAAGCAACTAAGACGGCAGACATACCCCATGTTCATTAAGAGTCACTTCCTCCACACACCCTTGGGGTTGGCAGCCAGCAGTCAACCTCTGTCTCTGCGGACTTGCCCACTCCAGACTTTTAATGTAAACAGAATCATACAATGTGCTTTCTCCACTTAGCGCACTTCCAAAGTTTACCTAGGACTTTAGTCCACTTGTATAGCTATAACCAATACCACATAAGGAGACTGTGATGGCTCTTCTTGGTTGTCAGCGTGACTAGAACTGAAATTAATTAAAACCCATGTGTCTTGGCACACCTGTGAGGGATTTTTCTCTCTCTCTCACTTAAATCATCTGAAATGAAAAGACATACTTCTAATGCAGATCTTTTGTGGCCAGCAGATTCACCTTTACTCTAAGCCTCGCCTTCTGCTGACAGCCTATATCCAGGATGAAGAAGAAGGAAGCTTGCTCTTTGCCTTCTTGCTCTTACTCTTGCTGGCAAGTCCATTCCTTCATTAGCATTAGAGCCTACTTCTTGGGGATTCTGGTGTATACTGAAGAACAGCTGAGACATCGAGCCTCGTGGACTGAGCAACTACTGGATTCTTGGACCCCCCACTGGCAAACAGCCATTGTCAGACTAGCTGAACCACAATTGGATTCTATGCTAATTAATCCCATATAAATATATATACATGTGTGTGCATATGTATGCATATATACGTATATGTGCATATATAGAGTTATGGATATAGATATGTGTGAGTGTTCTGTTCCTCTAAAGAGCCCTGACTAACACAGATTTTGATACCAGAAGTGGTTCTAGAGAAACAGAAGTATACTGATGAATTTTTTTAAGTATCTGTAACAGCCTTTCCAATTTGCCAACACCTACAGTTACTGAATCCTCTCCTGGGAGCTCAGAGAATACTGAAAGCTCGTGGTTTGAGCTACTTTACGAGCTTAAGAAGACAGATGCATTTGATTATCTTGGTCCACCAATTGTGTGATTGCCTGACCAGGTCTGCTGCTGCCCTTGGGATTTCCAGGCACCGTTGTACACTGGCCAGACTGGAAGGAATGAAACTAAGCCTAGCCGGCAGATGGGTTAGCAGGATCTTGGTCGTCAGTGAGTGTGGGAGAACAGCCTTCTCTGAACGGTTTTCAGTGAAACAGCTCTTTACTAGGGGCATATAAGGGCTGTATAAACCTTAGGGAAGTGGATAGGGGTACTCAGGGTGAGTGTATATCATTGGCTGGGGCTGAGGTGTTGGGAATGCTGCATTTGCATGGAGGGATTCCAGGTGCTAGCTGGACATGCCCTTCTAAGGAAGGAGGAGGTTTAACCTGAAACCAGGCTGTGTGACTACCTCAAAGGTGGCAGAGGTGGGGGCTGCACAGGCTGTGTGTGCTGAGACATGCAGGCCCAGAGCAATGAGGGAACAGCTGTACTTCTGCCTGCTTCAGAATGAGAGTTTCCAGGTTTGGACACACCTGGGCCTCACTCTTGCTGTGGCTTTCTGGCCCCACAGTGAGTGACAATGATGGGGTAACCCTGTATACAAAACTTGTGATGAAAATGACGCTGCTGGCTGGCTGCTCTTAGCATCTCTGGATAAAGTGATAACGGTTAGGAATGAGCTCTGTGACAAAATTATCCAACTTCAGAACACAGTGAGGTCCAACAAAGATAGTATAAACTTGACCAACTCCAGATGCGCACAAACAGTCTAAAAGAGTCTAACTGTGCCCAGAAGAGAATCTTCTCTCCAGCAGGCACAGAACTCAAGTTGCAGAAAATCAAATCAAAGCCCTCATTATAAGGTTAGCAGAATTCTAGCAAAAATTGAAGCCCCAGCCTCAGAGGGTGCCAGCCACTGCAGTCAGGGCACTAATTGGCAGATAATGGAATCCTGTGACTTGGAAAAGGAATGGTTGGTGGGTGGACCATACCAAAGCTGGACTTGGAGCCCTCAGATTCTCTTGGGCTTGTCTCACCTGAGGAAGCAGTCTCTCCACCCTCAGTAGAAGATGTACTCACACCCCAACTCCTGAAATGCTGTGTTTTTCACCTTTGAGGAAATTAACCCTTCATTGTCTACTAAACCAGCAGTGACGTTCTCTGAAGGAGTTGCCAGGAAGGACAATAGTGATGCCCCACAGGGCCCACCAATAGTTGTCTCTAGACCTATAACTAGACTTGAGGCTAAGCAGGCTCCTAGAAAGAGGTAGAACGTGCACTGCACCTCTAAGGAGCTTCATGAGTTTGCTAATTCATTCAAGCAGAAGTCTGGGCAATGTGTGTGGGGACAGACTTGGAGGGTGCAGAGATGACAGTGGAAGGGACATGTGACTGGATCAGGCTGAGTTTATCGATACAGGACCACTGAGCAGAGATTCTAGGTTTAATATGGAAGCTTGAACAGTTGGTTAAGTTTTAAACGTTGGTTTGATTTGAATAGTGTGCTGGGCATCTGTCTAAAGATGGCCTACTGGGGCTGGAGATGCCTGGTATCCCTTGACTTAGTTGATGAAGATTTTAAGGCTCAATGCACTTGGAATACTAGAGCTGGTAATTGTGTAAAGCTGATCCTCTACAATGGGATGGCCCATGAGACACGCCCTTCACCGGTCCTAGAAGATACAAAATGGCGGGAGGGGCAACAACACCCGCCAGACCTTGGGGTTGGAAACACCAATGCTCAGTGGATGAATTAAATGCAGTGGTTTAGTTGGGCCCTGAAGAAACAGGGACCAAGTGGCAGCACTGAATCGCCAAAGGGGACCAAAACTATCATGATGGGCAGCATAAACAAAGCCACGTCCATAATGACCTGACCCATAATGGACAACACAGGCCAAGTGAATTTTATAATGGCATGACTCGTATGGACCTTCAGTACTGGCTAATCAATCACGGTGTTTCTGGGCATGAAATCAATAAGAAGCCTGCTGCATTTTTGTTTGATCTGTATAAGCAGAACATTCTCAAGTGAAAGAAAGGCTACACTGGATCACGGCAAAAGGATGAATCTCAGGCCATGAACCACTTTGAGCCTAGACTTGAGCCATTTTGCAGACCCAGAACCCACTGAGTGAAGGGAAGGCCAGACTCCCTTGAGGAAGGGCCTTGGTAAAATAAATACCTAGAAGTTTTCTGGTCAGCCTTTCTCCAGTCCTTCCCCAGAGGTAACTGAACAATAGGAGAAAAGAAACAATCAGACTTTCTGGCATGTATTGGATGCTGGTTCTGAACTGACCTTGACTTTGGGAGACCCCAAGTAAAACTGTGGCCCTCCGGTTAAAGCAGAGACTTACAGAGGCCAGGTGGTTAAGAGTGTTGGCTGACGTCTGGTTCACATTAGGTCAAGTGGGTACCCAAACTCATCCTGTGGCTATTCCCCAAGTCCCAGAATTTATAATTGCAATAGATATACTTAGAAGTTGACAGAACTCTCACACTGGCTCCCTGACCTATGGAGCAAGGGCTGTTATGGTTGCAAAGAGTAATGCAAACCTTCAGAGTTGCCTCTGCCAGGGAACATAGTTGATCAAAAACAACATCATATCCCTGGAGGAAATGCAGAAATTAGTGCCACCATCAGGGACTTGAAAGATGCAGGGGTGGTGGTCCCTGCCACATCTGCTTTAGCTCTCCTGTCTGGCCAGTGCAGAAGACAGGTGGAACGTGGAGAATGACAGTTCACTATAGAAAACTCAATCAGGGAGTAACTCTGATTACAGCTGCGGTACAGGGTGTCCTTACTTGAGCAGATCAACACATCTGGTAGATGGTGTGCAGCTGTTGACCTAACAATTCCCTTTTTCTCAGTACCTGCCCTTAAGGACCACCAGAAGCAATCTCTGCCTTCAGTTGGCAAGGCCAGCAGTATACCTCTACTGTTTTTCCTCAGGGACATATTAACTTTCCTGTCCTGTGTCACAACTTACTTTGAAGGAATGGTGATCTTTCATCTTCCACACAATATCACACTGGTGCACTATATTGACAACCCTGGCTGTTAAACCAAGCGAGCGGAAGGCAGCAACCACTTTGGACTTACTGGTAACACATCACATGCATCGGAGGATGGGAAATAAATCCAAGCAAAATTCGAGGTGTTCCTTCTACTTCAGTGGAATTCTCACGAGTCCAGTGCTGTGGGGCAGACAGAGATAGTCTTTCTAAAGTGAAGAATGAGCTATTGCAGCTGGCCCCTCCCACCACCAAGAAAGAAACCCAACTCAGGACCCTCTATTCTCAAGGCAGCATCTAGAAAGGACCTCCATCCATCCGTGTTGTCCATGCTGAGAACAGAAAAGACATGAGAGTTGGCAGGGACAAGAGATTAAATGGCAGCCTTCAGCCTTTTCAAGGCTGCCACACTAACACATCCGTGAGGGTGGAGCCTGAATGGCCTTCCTGTTAGGCCTCACCTCCCACCCTCTTGCACGGGAGCTAAAATTTTATTTTTAAGTATATGTGTGCATGTACACATATGTGTGAGAAGACACATGCCTGCCCTGCATGTGTGTGCTGAATGAAGCCAGGGGAGGACTTTAGGCTCCCTCCTTTGGCGCTCTCTGCCTTAGTCCCTTGAGATAGGGTTTCTCACTGAGCCTAGTGCTCCCCATTTTTAAGCTAGACTGGCAGCAAGCCCCAGGGATCCTCCTGTCTCTACTCAACCTCCTTCACACGGGGGTTACAGACATGTGTGCTCACACCTGACTTTATGTGGGTACTGGGTGTCTGATCTCAAGTGTGCATTACATTTCTAATGCAGGCTGCGGGCACATTCAGGTCATAGATTCTATCAACACTTCATTCAATTAAATATTGAATAATATTCACAATATTATTTGATGCATTTCAATATAGTCCATATGGCTGGGGAAACTTTTGTTAATCTATTCATAGCTAATGGGCAAGTAGTCACTTTTTAGACAATACTTTTGAGTTATTATATGTAATGTTGTTAGGGCGTGGTGGCCCATGCTTTTAATCCCAGTACTCCCGAGGCAGAAGAATGAAATAAGTTCTCTGTGAGTTCAAGCCAGCTTGGTCTGCATAGTGAGTTCCAGAACAGCCAGGGCTACACAGAGAGACCCTGTCTTGAATTTTTAAAAGGAAATAATAATAAAGCTGCAAGCCAGACATGGTGGTACTTGCCTTTAATTCCAGCACTCTGGAGGCAGAGGCAGGTGGATCTCTGTGAATTTAAGGCCCACCTGGTCTACAAGAGTCCAGGACAGCCAGGGCTCTGTTATACAGAGAAGCCCTGTCTCAAAAAGCCAAACAACCAAAAAAAAAAAGTTGCTATGAAAATTCATCTAAAAATTTGCATGTGTGTGTTGTTTTATTTTGCTGTTGTTTGAGACAGTGTCTCTCTGGCTGGACTGGAACTAACTATGTAGACCAGGCTCTTAGAAAGTCTCAGGTTCTCAGAAGCAGGTGGCTAACTCTGGCCTCTGACTCCCAGGTGCTGGTATTAAAGATATGCAATGCCACACACAGCTTTATAGACAAGGTTGTGTGTGGTTCCTCTTCTGTCTCCCATTTCCTTGGACACATCCCTGGAGCAGGACTTCCCGGGCAATATCACTTGTCTACATTTAATTTTTGAGGAACTGCCAGTTTGGTCCTTCAGAGGCTGTGCGGTGGCCGCACGTTAGCACTGGCTGCAGATGAGGACTTCTCTCCCATGAGCCTTTGTCAGTCCTTGCTACTGGCCTTGGTTGCCAGCTGTCCTGATGTGCCTGTGGCAGCAGAGCTCCTTGTAGTTTCCTTTTGCATTTCCCTGATCATCCAGGATGCTGAGCTGTTTTCAGGGTGCTTATCACCATTCGTATATTTTCTCTGGAAAAACAGCTGCTCAAATTCGTCACCCATTTTAAACATCTGGTTATCTATCTTTGTGCGTTTGTCTCTTCCCCCCACCCCCCCACCCCTCCCTCCACGGGCTCTGGTGCTCAGCTTTTGTCAGAAATATGATTTGCAAATATTTCTCCCATTCTGTGAGCTGTCCTTTTGTTTTCTTGTTGGTCTCATTTGAAGCACGGAACTTTTTATTCTAATGAGGTCCGATTTTCTTCTGTCGCCAGTGCCTTTGGTGTAAGTGGATGATTTTTTTTCAGGAATGCAAAACTATTGGTTCCATGTGTCAAAACAACGTTGAAAGGCCACCCAACTCGACAGCTCCCCAAGGACGGACAGGCGAGGCCTCTCTGTAGCCATGCTATACTTCTGTTTTCCCCCTCCCTCTCCCGCCTGGATCTGAGCATTCAGAGCTGACCTCTGTGACGGCTGTTCTCGGTTGTCAACATGACTACCTCTAGATTAATAAAACACTAGAGGCTGGATACACCTGTGAAAGACTTTTTTTCCCCTTAATTAAATCATTTGAAGTGGGAAAACTTACTTTTAATCTAGATCTTTAGAGGGGGGAGATTTCTGAGCCATGCCTTCTGCTGGCAGCGTTTACATAGGAAATGCCTGCTAGCTCTCATTCTTGCTGTCCATTCCTTTGCTGGCATGATAGCCTCCTTTTTTGAGATTCTGCCATGCATTGAAGACCAGCTGGGACATCCAGCCTGTGGCCTGAACAACTGCTGGATTCTTAGACGCCCACAGTGGGAGTAGCAGGACCACAACCTATGAGCCACTCTAATAAACCCCCTTTCGATATACAGGTTCATTTTATCAGTTTCTCTAGCGAACCCTGACTAGTCCAAGTTCTTAGGAACTCCACGTTAGCCACGTTTTAGCTACGTAAGCCACCCCACAGACATGGGGTCAGAGGCACCTCCTCCTTGTGGTCTCACAGGGTATCCTAGCATTACTCTTGCTGGCTTCGTTTCTCAGCATGTCCTTATTTATTTCAAGATTCAGCCGTGCTGGGCTATTTCTTCTTTCTCACAAAGGCCATCTCTCCAGCCTCTGGGCCTTGGTATTTGCGGTTCCTTCCTCCTCCGGGCTCAGCATCCCACCCACCTCTTCTCTAGGACTCAGACTGCCATCACTGCGCCTGTGCCCTGCCCTGCCCTCTCTGCAGGCTTCCATAGACCACCACCCTCGTCCCCATCCCAGGCTCACCACAGTGTTTCAATGCCTCATTTACAGCTTTGTCTCCACAGCTCCACTGAGCCCATGACAACAAGGGTCCTGCCATTTATACCCTATCTCCAGAGCAGGTACCGCACGGCACATCAAAATCACCGAAGTGGCACAGACTAACTACAGACTGCTTTACCACCAAGCAGTTTCTCCATAGGCCTTCAGAGAGGCCCAGGGGCCAGGCCCAGTGGGAGAGCTCTGCTAGAGTCACGCACAGCTCTGCAGCCCATTTGACACTCCACTTGTGATGAAGAGCTAGTGCCACAGCAAAGGTCAGTTCCCTCATTCACCCCACTTGCCTCTTCTCCCAGACATCTGTAGCCTTCCCAGAAGCAGCTGTTTACATGCACAGGTTCCCAGTGCTTAGAAGCAGGCAGATTCAGGTATAAAATATTGTGAGAAGTCACTAGAAACCAAGCGGCCTTTGCAGGACCTGCGTGCATGCCCGCGCATGTGTGTGCTATGCCTCAGCTGTTGGAAGCCGGTTTTGTGGGCTTCCTTATCACAGCTCTGCAGGAGCCACCAGCACAAGGACAGAGGGTTCTTAGTTAATCATTCTAAGAGGAGGCCAGGCCACATTAAAATGATGGATCTGTGGCTAGAAAACGCACTTGGAATCCCATGTGAGGCCTCAGGCTTTTCCCTCTGTGCCCTTATCTCAGCCCTAAGCCACTCAGGAAAATGAAGGGAAGGCCTAGGATTGTGGAAAGGCCCCTCAAGAGAGCCATGAGCGCCCTGGTGTGTTCTTCCCCCACTAGGGGGTGATGCTGAGCTGAGCTGTCTGCCTAGGGTGCATGCTCTACTACTACCCAGGTCTTCACTGAGATATTCCTAGCTCCCTGCTCCCTGCCTGGATATGGAGCCTTACCTGGCCCACGGCTCTATCGGGACTGTCAGGTTTAGTTTGGTGCAGGATGCCATGCGGGGGGGGGGGGGGGGGGAGGGGGAGTTACCGTTCAATGCAAGAATATTCTGGAGGGCTGGAGGACAAATAACTGGGGAAAATTGCCTCCAAGAGTCAATGCCAAGCCTCGCGCACCTCTACTCGTCACTTGTGACTTAGAAAGATTATAGCGCTGCACAGATGGTCACTCTTGAGATAAAGGTCATAGATCTTCCTGCTGACAGAACTCCTCAATCAGGGCTTTAGGAAAACCTCCACAGCTGATAAATGAGCTGCCTCAGAACCCCAGCCTCAGGCTCCGAACGGTCTCCATTGCTTAGGGCTTCTCATTTATCCTGCGAGAGGGATGTCCACTCTTGATGCCAATAAGGGCCGGCAAGATGGCGGGACTGGGGCTCTGAGAAGCCTTCCCGCCCCACCATGCCTCTGTTCCGTGTCCCTTCAGCAGACGCCAAGTACACAGGGACATCATTCTCACTGACAAGAAGCCAGGATTTACTCAGTGCCCAGACAAAATAACCTTCAAGGAGGGCACCAGAGGCCAAGACAGCAAAGCCCAAGAGGGCTGGTGGAGAGGAAATCACACAGCTCACACAGGCAGGTGGCCAGCTGGTCCAGAGATGATGCTAATTGCCCGCCTGATATCAAGTCTCTCTTTCTCCCCAAGTTAACTCTGAGTTTGCTGCCTGCTCACTTGCATCTGCAACACTGCAGGAGCTAGCTGCCCTAGTCCGCCGGTGATCTCTGGGGAAGTTTTCCTGGTATGGACCCTACCCCTTACACCTCTCAGATCACTTCTTTCCCACACCTGTTTTCTGATATGAAAATAGCCATGGGGCACCTACCCTGCAACATGCTAATAATGGAAAAGCAAACGAAAGGATCTGGGGTGTGTGTGTGATGGCGGTATGGAACAACCGGTCCAGCCGAAGAATTGAGCCCTCTGGGCTTGTGGTTAGGTGAGTAAAATACCCCACTCCTCAGTTAAGCCACTGGAGTGCTGTCACATAGAGCCACGCACAACCTTGTTCGATAGACAAGGCTTTTATGAGAGTCCGAGCAAACCGTGTTGCCTCTCAAACCGGCATTCCACTTGTATAAAGGGCTCAACAAAGGATAAACGCCAGCAGCGAGTCACACACTGTGCACAGTCATGCCCTGAGGACCATTTAGCACCCATTGCATCCAGAGTAACAGTCACATATAGCAGGCAGAGACACGGTGTGTGCAGAATATGTGCCGCCCCTCAAGCCTTGTGCAAGGACCAAGTGAGACCTGGCTTGAAACGCCTGCATGAGATAACTCATGTGCTTACAAAGCCCTGTTTCTGAGTCACCAGTCAAAGGCCAGATGAAGATGAGCACACATACACTTACTTGTTCTTAGCCAGAGGGACTGGAAACCATGAAAAGCACGTCTGGTGAGGGGAGGAACTGCATGAGAACCCATGCCACCTGTGCCCACTAGAGGGAAGGAGACACGAGTGCGGTGCAAATGCAGCAGTGCAAAATAGAGAAGACGCCAAGTGGGGCAAGGTGGAAGCCTGCTGTCAAGTCCTTGCAGACAGCATCTCCAAGAAGCCCATTTGCATCAGCACATTGGTGAGGTCAAGAATGGTGCACCAGTTCCACCTCCCCCACCCCCCTTCACCCCCGCCACGCTTCGTATCGGAAGGTAGAGAACACTGCACACTTACTTCAGCTGGATATCCTGGGACACCACACGGAGAATCCCTGCATCACAGCCTCCAGGGTAGATGATCTTGTGGGCTTGAAGGGTAGGAAGCAGTGGACACATACTGGGCAGCTCTGCGATGAGACAAACCACCAGGGCCACAGGACTTCCTGCCCAAGTTCTGTGCTCACCATGACCTTGGAAGTCACTACATGGGGAGGCACGTGTTCATAGCTAATCATTGAGTACAAAGAAACTCGCCGTCTGATGTCTTGCATCTATTAGTGTGAATGGCTAAATGAGCACCACATAAATGCAGTACCGAAGGAGGCCAGAAGAGGGCATAAATCCTCTGCATTTGCAGTTTGGAGCCTCCCCATGATGCTCAGAATCCAACCCTGGTCCTCGGAAGAGCAGCCAGTGTTTTTAACTAGAGTCATCTCTCCAACCCCTTGAGGTGGGGGCGGGGCGCACGCAGGGGGATTAAGAAAAAATTCAAGTGATTCCAGGTGAAACCAAGCCTTCCAGATTGTCTCACTGGGCCTCTTGCCTGGCCAGGCAAGGCCCAGGAACAGCTCATGCCCCTTCTGGTGTGCATGACTCTCCTGCACACTCCCAGCCCAAGCTTGTGCACAGCGTATGTGGGCACATATGACCATGCTGCATGTGGACACGCATGACCATGCTGCAAGAGACTCAGCCTCCCACTCCCAAGGCCTGAGAGTCTGCCTTCTTCACCTAAGAGAATTCTTCATTTTCAGTTTCTCCAAGGTCACCAACAGATGTTTCATCTGATTGGGAACTGACTGAGAAACGAGATATGGGCCCAAAGGTACCTGACCCCCTTGTAGAATCGAGGCCTTGAACTTGTCTCTCCCAGTCCTTAAGCTTCTGTCTGCATCATCACACAGGCCAGACTCTGCAGTTTTGAGAACCAGATCTACCTCCCACCTGGTTCGCTTCCCCCTGAGCTTCTGTCCCTAAACTTTTAGGTACATGAATCTCCTCTCTGGCCATGTGTTTCTTGTCTGCAGGAAAGGACAGGAGAGCCATGGGTGGTGCCTCCTTCCACTCGGGCAAGTGGAGAAGAAAGCAAGGTCTCTCGGGGAGTTTTGAGGTCCAGGCATTGGTGGCCCCCTTTCTCAAAGACACTTGCAGAACGTGGTCGCCCCGTTATCAGCATGGCAGAACGGAGCAGGCAAAGTAGGATGAAGAGCCTAGAGCTCCTCTCAAGGGTCTCTTCATTAGCCCCTGTTGTGCTGTAAATTAGCACAGCAACATGTAGTCACCTGTCTCTTCAAGGTGGGCGTGGCACACAGTGGCTGCACAATAAATGCCAGCTGCTCTTATGTTCAAAACAACTGCATCCTGGAGCCTCTCCTCAGACTGATTCCCAGACTCAAACAAGGGTTCAAAGGGCTCATGTCCCTTATGTGGGTCCACTCCATCTCTCCCTCACAATCCCCCTTCAGACAAACACATTCACCTGTTGGGCCTCTATCCTGAAGGGACATAAATTCCTGCTCATGGCTCACGGGGTCTTGGTGAGGCACAACCTCTCAGCTTTCACTCATCCTCAAGGGATAAGAGAGGCCAGAGCAGAGGCCAGCCTGGGGGAAGAGGGCTAGGGAGACAGCCAGCCATCACCTGAGTCAAACTTGCAACTTTCCCTCCCCCTTTATGTTCTTTCTGAGTGCCAAGTAAGCACTAGGCCCCGGGTGTCATGTGTTACCTTTCAGGACACGGAGCCCCTGACATTCTGAGGGGACCTAAGACCATACGGGCTTTCTCCATGTCAGCAGGCAGAGGGCTTTGAGAAACTGCCACCAAGCTAAGCATGCCACACATCTGGGATGCATCTCAGCTTCCAGGAGTGATGTCAGAATAGCCAGCCATTTCCCCCTCCAGCCCCAGACCCCAGAGACTACTTAACGCCATTAGAGGGACTGTCTCCACTAGGTCTCTGCAGGTCTGCCCTATGCTGGGGCCAGGTGACTGGGATCAGAGGGATGGAGACCCTGTGCAGCAGACTCTGAAGAGAAAAACTTCCATCTGATTCTGCGCAGGGACTAGTCTGTCCTTCACATACTTGAGACATGAGACGCTGTGCAGCGGAAATGAAGTCCAGAACGTTTGCACAGTTCAGCTTTTATTAAAATGCCATGTACAGTGTGGGGACCTGGAACGGGATCCTATTGTAACAACACATTTGGGGGAATGCTTCTAGGCTCTCGCTGTATTGATCATGTGACAAGTGTTCTTTTACAAAAATATGGTCCCCAACACCCATGCAGAAAACATCAGACCAGAACAAGGACTTTACCTATGCCAGTGCCCAGTCTCATGGCCCATGCAAAGCACGGGCCCAGAACATCCACACAGATATACACGTTCTGTGTTTTGAGTTTTCTTTCAAAGAAAGTATTTTACACACCATATACAAATTAAACAATAAGTGCAACAAGGGTCCTTTATTATCACCAAAAAGGGAGAAAATAATTTACAATCTCATAACCAAAGGCAAGAACTGCCCAGGGGCAATTTATTCCTGCAAATGCCACAGCCCCATGCATTCCTGCCTTGGCTGCCACTACATGCAGGAGTCTCTGAGTGCCACAGTAAAGGCTGCATGAGGCCTCTAAGACTGGATTACCCATACAGAAAAGCCTCCCTGTCCCCGTATGTTGGAAGTACTGCTGGGTTTTCTGCTTGCTCAGTAGATAAAACAGTGAGCTGAACATGAGGAGCCTAAGTAATGCAGACATACATGCGTGCGTGTACACACACACACACACACACACACATGTAAGCATGCACACATACACACACACACACTTACACACACACACACATACACAACCTACAGAAGCCATTCCGACTCCCATACTTCGTGCATCGCTGCCTTGGATGCTTTGTCTGTTCGTCCTCCCAAGTTGAGATCCTGCCAGGCCAAACAGGAAGAACAGGGAGGCAATTTAAAGGGCACCTGTCCCAAAAATAATAAATTAAGATTTAAAAAAGAGAAACAAGAGGCCTGTGACAGGTAGATGCACAAACCAGAACCTGGAGTGAAGAAGTTCAAGAAAAAGAAAAAACAAAAAAAACATGTGTGAGCATCCGTTCAGCACACTCTTCTGGGGGCGGGGGCAAATGGAACCCTCTCCCAAAGTACAAAGAGCTCAAGCTTCCCAAAGAGACATAACCCAGCTCAGAGGCCTTGAGTGTAGACCTCTGAAAACAAGGAGACAGTAGAGAATGAACAAGGTCTGCAGGGCCCAGAAAACCTCGGGGGTGGAGCAAACTCATTGCTAGGCAGTGAGAGTCACCAACCACCACGTGGGCCAACCCAACCCCAGCCCTGCAGAGAGAGAGCAGACTCATAAACACAAAGAGAGGAGAGATACAAATGGGCTAAGTGCTGCATCAGGGTTCACATTAGACCCTTGTAGCTTAGAAACCAAACCCAGTGACCATGTCTTGGAATGCAGCACTCTCCCCAGAATGCGGAGGGCCTGGAGCTCAGGAGGGTCTGAGAGGGATGAGAAACATCAACAACAAAAAAAATGGCAGCTACAGGTGTGCAACTGTGTCGGGGTCAGTGACACACAGAATAGCATTTCATTATCACGACAATAGAAAGTGAGTCAAATGTTGTGAAAAATCTATAAAAATATCTACATTAAAACGTTAGCCTGAAAGCTATAGCCTCAAATTTACAAAAAAAGGCAGTCTTTGAAAGGATCTGGCTCAGAAATATACAAACATTACACAACAGATATCAAAGTAGGACAGCTTAAAAAAAAAAAAAGCAGCTGAGGGGATATTGCAACTGGCTTGTCATGAGATACAATTAAGAATTCTTATTGCATAGCAGAAAAATGAGGTCACTTCATTTGCATAATACTGCCATTTTTGTTTAGATGAAGATGCTGTTGGGTACTTAGGAGAAATAACTTTGGAATTCAGAAGCTGACTTCTACATTGTCCGAATCAGCATCCAAGTGGTGTCTAAGCTGCTTCTAACCTTGGATCTCAATTCCATTTTTGCCACTGCAGTGGGATTTCAGATGTGCCCCTGGCAGGGCTATCTTCACTAGCAGTGGTGGCCACTCTGCTGGGTGGGGGAGGGGAGTCTTCACCCGCCTCGTGACTAGCACAGACTTGAAAGCAGGTCTGAGGTATCCACCTTGGGGAGATTTCTACCTTATGATGGAGCAACACAGGTCTTGGGGTGGCATCTGTGGGCAAACAGGGCAGATTGGCTTTTTGGTGATGACGTACCAGTGTTCTAGTCCCCACGAGAAAGGACACATGAGGGTGAAATGAGTGGAGCCCTCAGCAGCTCCTCCTGCAAAAGCCATGCTTTACAGAGAGGATGACACGAGGTGGGGCCCGGCAGCAAAGACTCCAGCAGAAGCCATGGCTGGCAGTCTCCATGGAAGCAGGGGTTTTCTTCAGGAAGAGGACAAAGGAAGACTTACGGTGACCCCTAAGTATAAAAGTCTAGGCTCTTAGTGGGAGTGGGGAGGAGGTGGGGTTACCTTTCACCGGAAATAGAGTACTTGTGCAAACAGCTCATTAGACCCTGATCCCCAATCTTACCTGGAAATGGGGCATGGATGGGCATCAGGAACTACCCACTTCCTAGCACAAGGCAGAGCTTCACAAGAGCTAGTCCCCCATTGCCTGCCCCCACTTGCAACTGGAACCAGAACACCTGTTGAGAAGACGTGTGCATCCCTTAGGGGACATTTCTCTGGGTCCCACAAAGCTGGGTGCTCTGGTTTCTTCCTAGCTGTCTAGATGTGGTGACTCCTAATTCTGTTTAACATTAAGAAAGATTTGCCCTCAGTGGCTGACTAGCTGGGGAGAAGCTGGGCTTCCAAACACAGAGGCCGGGTGCCAACCTCCTAGAGTGTGCTTTGAAGAACTTATGTGTGTCAGAACTCCACAGTCAGAGTTCGCAAAGCCCTAGGTCTTCTCCACATGGACTCTGACATCAGGAGAGCTGAAACTACGACGGCCCCTGGGTGTGAGGCGGGGTCCAGGCACAAAGTCTCCTCTCCCCGTGGCAGAAATTCCAATACAAGCAATTTGCTAGCTTACAGAAGAGTTCAGCTTTGAGGTTCTTTGTCAACCTCAGGAGCCAACATTTTTGTTGACTCATGGTTTATAAGTCTTTCCCTGAGGCCTGAGACTTGCTGGCTAGCCTCGGCTGGCTGTCCCTCCAAAGCCTCAGATTTCTGCCAGTCTCTGCCTTCTCAGCTCTGAGATAGCAGACGAATGTTGCTGTACCCAGAGTTGGGTTTATGTTGTTGTTGCTGTTGTTGTTGTTGTCATCAGTGCTAGAGATCAAAGTCATAGTTGTGCAACAAGCACATTCCCCCCACCTTTTAATGTGTGTGCTTTCATGCACCTCCAAATACCACCCCAGGTGCTTGAAGTTACATCATTAATCATTTTGATCTGTGGCTGAGCAAAACTTTCACGAGTTGCTTTCATTTTTAAAATGATCTCCAGTCTGGGGCCCATTACCATCTCCTCCCCACCAGAAAGTAAAAGGGGGTGTCTGGAGGCTGGGGGAAGGATAAGGACCCTGAAAGAGGAGGGAAGCATGAGAAAGGGAAGACAAAGCTATAGGCAGCCCTGACCGTCATCACAAAGTGCTAGCGGCCAGATCCAGCCAGTGTATTTCTTCCAAGTCATTCACGTCCCTCTGAGTTACATACGACCCCTCCTAACCCAGGGACAAACCTATCTCTGGGTTTAGTGGCAGGATGACCTTTTATGTATCTTCCACATGAGTGTCGATACCATGAATAAGTAAGCCTACATAATAAGCATAATAAATAGGGTTGGTGCCCTGAGAACACTCGAAAGCAGAGTCCCTCTCTGAGACCCCTGTGGGTGGGAATAAAATCCATCCCACTTTGGTTTCTCTGTGTGCTTGTTTGATCACTTGCTCACTCACTTGATTGCTTGATTGTGCTTGCCTGCTCGCTCGCTTGCTTGGAATCGCTTACTCGCTCATTTGATCGCTCGCTTGTTTGACTGCTCGCACCCTTGCTCAGTCGCTTGATTGCTTGCTTACTTGCTCATTTGCTCGCTTGTTCAATCACCTGCTTGATCAATTGATCACTTGATTGCTTGCTTGCTTGCTCAATCGTTTGCTTGGTCACTTAATCATTTGATTGATTGATTGATTGATTGCTCACTTGCTCGCTTTGCTTGAGCACTTGCTTGCCCACTTAATCACACAATTGCTTGCTTGCTTGATCACTTGTCTGCTTCTTGCTGGCTTGCTTGATTGCTCACTTGCTTGCTTGCTCACTTGCTTGTTGGCTTGCTTGATTGCTTGATTGCTTGTTTGTTCAATTGCTTGTTTGATCACTTGCTTGCTTGGTCACTTGCTTGCTTGCTTGGTCACTTGCTTGCTTGCTTGCTTGCTTATTTGCTCAATCGCTTGTTTGATCACTTGCTTGCTTGCTTGCTTGCTCAATCACTTGTTTGATCACTTGCTTGCTTGGTCGTTTGCTTGCTTGCTTGCTTGCTTGCTTGCTTATTTGCTCAATCGCTTGTTTGATCACTTGCTTGCTTGCTTGCTTGCTCAATCACTTGTTTGATCACTTGCTTGCTTGGTCGTTTGCTTGCTTGCTTGCTTGCTTGCTGCTTGCTTGCTTGCTCAATTGCTTATTGATCACTTGCTTGCTTGGTCACTTGCTTGCTTGCTTGGTCGTTTGCTTGCTTGCTGCTTGCTTGCTCAATTGCTTATTTGATCACTTGCTTGCTTGTCACTTGCTTGCTTGCTTGGATGATTGACTGCTTCCTTGCTCACTTGCTTGCTTGCTTGCTTGCTCACTGCTTTTCTTGTCTAATTCTCTCCAGTGTTTTACCTAGGGATGATCTGAATAGTTTGTTTTCCCTGCTGAAAAGACAACATATTCCAAACCTGGATTCCATGACATCAAAGCCTAGAGGTCAAGGTGTGAAGGCAAAACAGTTTTTTCTTCATCTGCCTCCTAGAGTGCAGCCAAGGAGGAGGTAATGGCACAGGGAAGGGCTGCTACCTGGAGGCACATGGAGGCTGCAGAGCAAGTCTGAGGAAGCCCCAAATTCCACATGGGTGCAGTAGTCAAGTCATGGTCCCACACATAGTTGTAGGGCTGCTTTTGGCTAGTTCTGCTTGGACCTCCAGAAGACAGCCTCTTTAGTAGTCTAGGGTCCCCATGGGACATGTCCAAAAGATGTTTGAAGGAGTTTTAGCACAGTAGAAAGATCAGTAGTATTGAAATCCAGTAGACAATCACACAGTTACAGCCCCCACTAAATAAAATGTTTTACACACACACACACACACACACACACACACACACACACACACAGGCCCAAGGGTGCTGCTGGGGCTGTCAGAAACCCAACTGTTAAGGCAAAAACCAAAGCACCTGGGAACAGAAAGTGGGTCATCAATGTCCACACTGAGAGGGTTGAGGCTGGTCTGCCGAGACAAGGAGGGTGGTTGTCAAACCACTGCAGAGCCTTCCAGGTACTCTCATCAGCGGTCATGGCCCAGATGCTCACTGCTGAGTCACAGGCAGGGAGTTGGGTCACAAGGATTTGTGAATCACAGCCACACCTAACATGAAAAGAAAGAAAGTTATAATCTAGCTTCTCCTAAGTTATTCAGAGTCCCAAGGAGTCCAGGAATCTACATCAAAGCCAGTGGGGTCCCCAGGGGTCCCATGCTATCACTGCTAGCAGCTGGCCGTCTCCACTCTAACAGCCACATCCTAATGGGGCATTTGTATCCACAAACATGACCTTAAACAGCACGTGTCGACAGACTCGTCACATAGCACTCCACAAATCCCTATTTCCCACACTGCTCACTGCTACTAAAATCCTACCTCAGAAAGTGCCCACAACTGAACTGTTTGCTAGAGATTTATTTAACACATTCCTATAGCTGTAAATATTCTAACTGAAGATGAGAAACTAAAGAAAAGGGGGCACTCCATCAGAAACATTTTGCAGGCAGGCAGAACTTGACTCCAACCAAAAGGTACCACCAGGCCTTGGCACCCTCACCCGTCCTGCAGATACCTCTCTCACTGAGAAATACTTTCCAAAAACAGACTCTTGTAGTATCTTCATGCAGTGTTTTTATATAAGCTTTTTTTATTAGAAAAAAAATATGCTCTCATTATGGAAAATTTGGAAAGTGCAGAAGAATACAAAGGAAAAGCCTCTTATCCCTTCATACAAACGAACAGCTATTATCTTTTTTAAACTTCCCAGCTTCTAATAATAAGGAGAAGGCGTTAGCCTGTGGTGACTCACACCAGGCAGGCAACTGTTACAAACTTTACACACTGTATCACATTTCATTCTCTTAAAAGCCCTCAGAGGCTCAATCTAATTTATCCCCATTTTTCAACTTAGACAATGGAGGTTCAGTCAGACCAAATGCTTAGCCCAGAGCCCCAGAGCTAGTCCTAGATCGGGGAGTCCAATATCCATTTCCAGAACTAACAGCTTATCAAAATCCCTCTCCTCCAATGGGACCAGAGCACTTGGCACACACAACCTCCACTAACCCAACATGTCAGGCACAAGCATTTCCTCATGACCTAAAACTAGAAAAGTTAGAGGAAGGGAAGTCATAATCAGAATATACTGTATGAAAAAAAATCTATTTTCAATTTTTAAAAAGATTGAAAAATACACCCACTGAATAAACATTCCATAGAAAATTTAACTATTTCCCTAATGCCAATCATTAAGTATTATAATTTGGAGGGGGTGCACTAATATAAGCAATGCCCAGATAAGTAATATCAACCTTAAATCTTTGTGCATCAGACCCATTCCCTAGGTTTTAAGGTAATGCACTCACTTGGTCAGTTGGTTTGAGTACAAAATGGTGTGAATGTCTCCCTCCCACCAGTTCTGGAGTGGGCTCACTGGCTTTTGATTGTGTTTGTTTGTTTGGTTGGTTGGTTGGTTGGTTTGGTTTGGTTTTGTTTTTTGAGACAGGTTTCTCTGTGTAATAGCCCTGGCTGTTCTGGAAAACTCTTTATAGACCAGGCTGGCCTTGAACCCACAGAGAGGCCACCTGGCCTCTGCCTCCCCAGTGCTGGGATTAAAGGGGTGTGCCACCACACCCGGCTCTCACATGCTTTTGAACTGTTCAGCACATATGTAAATCCCAATAGGTCCTTCTCAACCCACCCAATTCTCGTTATCACTGAGGTAGAGCCCGAAAACTCCACCCACTTCTTCATCCTGCAATGCCTGCCCTTCCTTCTGCAGCTTTAGGGGGAAGGGTGCCCGATTTTCATGAGAACAGAGTTGTTTCTAGGCTCAAAATGCCTCCAATGTCTTAGCGAACGAACCGTGACAGTGTGAGAAAGAGGCTTAAAGGAGGGAAAAGTGAAAGAAATGCATTGCAGTGAGGAAAGATAGTGACAAGAAGCCCTTGCATCCCTGCAGTGCAATCACCCTATCCTGAAACCTGAACAAGATGCAAAAGTGACTTTTCTCATGGGATGTGTGAGTAAGAGGGGACGCATGGGAGCCAAGGGATATGTGACATAAGATCACGATTTTACATACTTGGGATAATGGATTGCACATTGTGTATGCTCAGTAAATAAACATTCACCACATGTATCTAAATGTTTATACCAGACATAAGAAGCTGGGTTTGTATTTCTCCTCTTCAGAGGATCCCTGAACCTCAGCAACTCAACTCTTAGGCCTGCGTTGCACTGAACTTGGCAGCGCATCCAGTACCAGTCTACACCCATCACCTCTTGGTCTACCCATCACCTCTCAGCCTCTTTACTCAGCCCTGGGCTGGGGCACTACAAGGGGTGTGGCTTAGACAAGAAGTCAGACCTACGTTTGAACTCTGGCTTGGTGGGTGCCTCTTGACAATATGCCGACCTTTGGTGATTACTTAGTCTCCACATCTCAGCTGCCAGATGAGAGGATGCAGTCCCTCAGCCTGAGGGCTGTTGAGAAGATGAGCGGGAACGGACACACTGTACATAACACACTGGCCCACAGGGCTCAGGGCGGGGGTGTTAGAGTTGGCGCTCCGAAGGCGCACGTGTTGAAGGCTTGGAGCCCAGCTGGCCAAGCTATTTTGGGAGATGCTAGAAACTTGAGGAATGGAGGCAATAAGTCACTGGAGGCATGCCACCGAAGGGCACTTGAACCTGACCCACTCGGGTCTCTCTGATGCCTGGCTGCTGGGATCCATTCTCCCACATGCTGCTTGTATCAACCCTATGTGTTGAGCCTCTCTACCACCCAGAAACAAGTAACCAAGAGCCAACAGAAGAAACAAAGTAACCAAGAGACAATGGAAGAAACAAAGTAACCAAGAGCCAACGGAAGAAACAAAGTAACCAAGAGACAATGGAAGAAACAAAGTAACCAAGAGTCAATGGAAGAACAAAGTAACCAAGAGACAATGGAAGAACAAAGTAATGGAGCGACAACAGCCTGAAAATTCCTGAAATCATGAGCCAAAGTAACCTACAGGAGAGAGAGAGAGTGAGAGAGAGAGAGAAGAGAGAGAGAGGAGAGAGAGAGGAATGTCTTAGGAATTTGTCACAACAAGATATAACTAACATAAAAAGGGCATAACAAAAGACAGCTTGTGTGTGATGTTACCCAGAATCCAACAGAGCCATTTCCTAAGAGCAGGCCCTTAACTGACTGTTGTACTTAAAACTAATGCGTCTTGAGGCACCCATTGCCAACTCCTGGTGGTCCTTCTATAAGACCTGGTGTTTCCAGTATGTACAGGGAGGTCTTATCGTCCCACTCTAATTTTTAATAAACAATAACTATGCTCTCCCACCTACATGCCTGGCACAAAGTGAACCAGGAATGGCTAAGACAGTCACAGCTCAGGCCAGTGGGGACTGGTCTGCTGGCAGTATGCTACTAAGTATTCCGAGGCTACCTTCAGGTTCCCAGGGGAAGTAATCACCACCATCCTCACTGCACACAGTGAAGACTGTAACAATTACCCATGACCCCACAAGAAGCACTCAGTTCCCAGGTAAGCCAGCGCCATCCCTTCAGGTTGTTCAGGCCCTTGGAGTGGTGGTCCCTGGAACTGGGGCTCGCTGACCTGCATAACTCCTCCCAGTGCTCATGTTGGTTGGCAGCAGTGTCCACTGTCAGTGATCGGGTTATAGTACTCTACTGAAGCCAGGTTGCAGGATCCGTCATCCCCTCCAACCACGTACAGGAAGCCATTCACTGCGCAAACCCCTACGAATCAGAAGTCACAGGATCAGTGGGAGCATCAGAGACCAGTACCATGGGAAGATGGTTCCCAGTGCCCTGGAGGCTCCTTTCCCCAGTTTCTGTAACACAGCAGAGATGTCACTCTGGAATCTGAGTTCACTCAATGGAGGAGCATGCTGACCATAGCCACTGGGCTCAGAGGGTCCCCTTCCTAGCAAGGCCACTTCTCTCACCATTACTATGTGGTCCTACAGATGTCCTGCTGCATCATCCTCCCCACTTGCTACCACCACATTATAGAGAGAAATTACAGGCACGGGGGAACAATTTTCATGAGAGCATGCAGACCTCTCCATCAGCCTGTAGGAAAGAGACAAGATGCCAGGGTGCTCCATGTTTCCCTCCTGAGCTGTATGGTATATTCATCCTACATGCTGCTAATGGCTGAACCTGTAACCCCCTCATAAGACATTGTGTCCATCCTATATCCTGTAATCCCCTCACAGACAGGCATCTGAGTTCACACACGATACCCCAGGCTGGGCTTTCCTTCTCATTCCTGACAGCATAAGTTTGTTTAAAAGGCAAGGTCTCATAAAGCTGGGAAGGGCAAGGAAATGTAACTTTTATTCAAGAACTTAAAACTCATAGTCCAGTAGATGGTGCATTTTTGGTTTTGGTTTGGTTTCGTTTTGGTTTTGATTTTGGTTAATTGATGATGCTTTCAAAAGTGGTAACTAGCAATGCTGACTAATACGCTTGACACTGGTGTGAGCACGACCAACATACACTGTTTTGCTGCATGGCGTCCTAGCATGGATCCTTCCTTGGCCTCAAGAGTCTACTTTTGACCTTTTCTTTTAGAGAAATCATTTAAGGGTGTACATTACTTAAATATAAGGATCATTTATAATAACTATAGCATTACTGGTAACGTAGAAACAATGGCATTACTATTCAATAATGATAGTAAATTGTGATATAGTCATGTTAAGTAAAAGCTTGAAGATACATTTAGTGGTGTAATTAGATGCTGATGAAGGATGTAAACGCAGGATTTAAACCAATGCTATGGTAGGAGTTAGGATTCTGCTCCAGTCTGCCTAGCAACCTGTGATGTCATTGCCTATCTGGCACGGGTGTGCCCCTGCCATGGAGTATATAAAAGGACAAACTCGGTCTGGAGAGATGGCTCCGCGGTTAAGAGCACTGCCTGCTCTTCCAGAGGTCCTGAGTTCAATTCCCAGCACCCACATGGTGGCTCACAACCACCATGATGTGATTTGCTGCCCTCTTCTGCAGATAAAGCACTCATATATAATAAATAAATAAATAAATAAACAAACAAAAAAAATAAAAGGACAAACTCACCTACCTCTTCTCTCTTACCTCTCCCCCTTGCTCTTCCTTCCTTCCCTCTCTCTTTCCTCTCTCCTCTCTCCTCTCTCTCTCTCTCTCTCTCTCCTCTCTCTCTCTCTCTCTCTCCTTGGACCCCCCTTTCCTTTCTCCCCCATGCTTAGATAACAAACTTCTCCATATCATATCTGCTGTGTGGTGCGTAGTTCATATTTTATATCTCATATCTCATTGGAATTTAGGACCCATTTGTTGATAAATAAACAATATCTGCAATGTGAATGTTTGTGCATGTCTATGTTTAAAACTTAATTCATAGGCTGTAGGCCAACTTACTGCCTTACAGGCTCTGTAAGTCCTTGTTTGTGTGGCTGAAGGCCACATGCCAATGCATATCACAGCAGGCTCAGGCTAGTGAGCAAATTAGTAACACCCCTCTGTATACACTTCCACGGTGATGGCAGCAAACAGGTAATATGAGGGTTCTTGACAGCTCCTGTTATTTAGTCTCGCCTGGGAGGTGGGCAAAGCCAGCCCACCCTTTCCCAGAGCAAAGATGCACAAAGCAAGTTACAGCAGCACAAGGCACAGCTCAGAGCAACTGTCACGAGAGGAAACAGCTTGGCAGGCCTGGCAGGCCACACACACAACACATGACCCTGAGTACTGTGGGATGGGCTGTTCCTATGGAAGAACAGAAGGGAAGTGGGGACAGGAAATACAAGGAAGACAATAAAGGGAGAGATGACACTGGAGGATCAGGTGGGGTCTGGCTCTCCTGGCAGGAAGGAATTTGGGACTCTGTAGAAGTATGAAAACCTTTCAGACAGACACTGGCTGGGTCCCCCACAGCCCTGTACCTGGCTACCAGCAGAGCCATTGTGCAGGGGCAACTGATGAATATAGGTGTCCAACTGCCACCAGAGAGAGAAGGGGATCTGAGGCCAGCGTTTGGGCGCCCTTCCCCTTACTCGGAGCCTCTGGGACAGATGGCCACTCATATGTTCAGGCTCAGCTACATACTCTGGCAGTTTTGCTCCTCTTACCATCATCCAAGAGCAGCTATCTACAGAGAGGAAGAGCTGTGACCGCCACAGAGAACAGTCACATTACCTGCATTGCGCCGGCACATGTTCATGTCGGCCACCTGCTTCCAGGTGTTGGTCCCAGGATCGTAAACCTCAACACTCTTCCTCACCAAAGGTCCGTCATGTCCCCCAGTGGCGTACAGCTGTCCGCTGAGCACCCCAACCCCTGAAAGGCAGAACACAGTGTCCAGCCCCAGGCTCCCTAGAAGAACCAGAATCTAAAGAGGCCTGGTGTCCAGCCCTGGATAGCCATTGCCAGCAGGTAACTTGGGGAGCAAGTTCTGTCTCCCTGGACCTCATTGCCCTAATCTGTAAAACAGATATAGTGATGCCCTGCCTGGCTCCCCATTAAGACAGACAAGGCAGTCTGCAAACACTGAGGTACAAAGCCAATGCGACCCAATTTCTGCTTTTAAAATGTAAATAACGTATGTGTATATACATGTGCTATCAAAGGGATTTAAAAAGATGCAAAGAAATCCACTAACATTGAGAGAGAGAGAGAGAGAAGAGAGGAGAGAGGGAGAAAGGCTAATTCTCACAGTAAAATGACAACCCCTTTGGCCTATGCACCATGTTACCTTGTTTTCCCTCAACTTCTTGTATTCATTGATACAGAGCAAGGTGCTGAGGTCACCCGGGGAGACCACCCTGCAGGCCTGTTCCTTCAGCCCTCTCCTTGATGACAAAAGGCATCAGACCATGGGGCGGCGGGTAAGGGGAGGAGAGCTGCTGGGGCTGAACAGTCTTTTGCTATGAGACAAGGAGATACACCACAGAGGAGCAAAGTGGTTCCTAGAGAGAGCAACGTGGCCCCTCCTCCCCTCTGTGGCCCTTTCCTTCTTTCCCACTCATGGAGGGTGTTGGAATGACTCAGTGATTCCATGGACTGCAATGTACCCTTTGTGGTACATCTTTCTGTTGGGAACTTTCTGGAAAGATAGAGCCTTCAGTCCCAGCGATATCGGTCAGAAGCTCAAAAAAGGGTGTCTTGGTGACTACGATGTGCAGCCATGTTGTGGGTCCGGTCCGAGGGCACCGGATCTGGAGGCTACACACTTCATGAGGTCAAGAACTGGTCTTGCCTGCTCTGTTTCCCTGAGGCTGCTGGTGGTGGCTCCCAGCAGATACTATTGAAATGACACGGTGCAGTGTAAAATCCTGGCAGCAGTCACGCAGGGGAGCCAATGGTTCCTGCAGTTGCCCTAAACTAGCAGCAGATGGCACTGCTGTGCCGATGATGACTGGAAGTCAGGTTGCCCGGATTCAGAAAATTCTGTAAGCTCTGAGCTGACACCTCTGAACCCCGAGATAGTCTCTTTCAGCTACCGTGTCTGTCCCTCTGCTCACACTGTCCACTGATGAGGGAGCTAACAGTCACCCAGGCACTGTCCTCAATAACTTAACCGTGACCCTCGGCAGCCTGCTCACAGACTTCCATGGAGAGCCACACTGGCCTCAAGCAGCTGGAATATAGAGCCTTTGGTCTCTAGGGTCTTTGGCAAGCACCCAGCATGACAAGTAAGTAGGCTCCCAGCTCTCTTGATGACTGGTCCCCAGCTCTTAGCAGACTGAAGGACTGAGGAAGGAGTCTGAGGAAAGCTCATTCCAGCCAAGGTCACCGGGCCTCCCAGAAACAAGCATCCCTAACAGCATTGTTCTGGGTCCTCCAGGCAAGGATGGACCAGGTGATGTCCCCAGCCCCAACCACCTTCTGCATAGGCAGCAGGGAAAGGCGTCACCATAGCAGGCCTTCATACTTGCTGTCATGGCCCAAGTCACTATATGGATTTTTAGAGTACAGAGAAGGTGCTGGAAGCTAAAAGTACTAACTATGAGGAAAGGGGGGTTGTGAAATCACAGCCTTTTGATTTAAGAATGAACTGTCCTCCGAGAAGGTGGGCACCCATGCATGTGCAAACAGCGGAGTACTAAATGTCAAAGACAGGGAGCGGGGTTGCCCAGTAGATGCGGCAAGGTCAAGAAATGCCAAGCTCTAAAACTCGGGTTTCTTGACTTCAAGACACTCAAGAGGGGCCAGTCATCAGGATTCGAGGGGACAACCCCCCTCAAGATCTCCAAACACATGCTTCGAAATGTAACCATGCAGATGACCCAACAGTATGTACACACAAACTTCCTTTAAAAAAAAAAAAAAAAAACTAAAACAGCCTAATTTTACAAAATGCTAAGGATGAAGATACGTCATCCCTTCTCCAAAAATAGGTGGGGCAGGGGAGAGAGAAATGAACGTATAATTTTGTGGAGGGCATGTGGCTTCTCTTTCTAGGAATTATGAGGCCTTCCTACCAGCCCCAACTGAGAATCAGATCTGTCACCAGGAGCCCCAGGAACTGTGGCCAAGGCCTCTGCCTGCTCTCCCAGACCATGGCTCCTGGGATGATGGGGGAGACAGAGCAGAAAGGGTGGGGCTGTTGAGGCAGCTCCTAAGTGCCTGGACTTCCCACAAGAAAGAAATAGAAAACCATTTGGGATGGTCATGTGGGAGAGGAACAAAGTAAGTGAAAAGTAGGGAAAGGGGACATAGGCTTATCCAGCCATAAGCACTGCTATGCTGGCTCTTACCTCAAAGGCACAAGCTTCAGGCAGGCCAGCTGGCCTTGTCAGCTAAAGCCAGGAATAAAGAGTTAAGAATAAAGCCTGGAAAGGTTATTGTAACTCTGCAAGTCACTAATTCCTGAAACCTTGGGTGAAGTGCTCCACCTCTGGTAGGACTTACTTTCAAAATCTTGTCAGTGAAATCAACATTGGTAAACTAAGATGAGGTGAGGAGTGAGTGGATGGAGGCATCAGCCAGACCACCACTGTAATCCCAGAGGCTGAGACAGGAGGCTACAAGTCTGAGAGCAGCCTGGGCTACATAGTGAGATCCAGAGGAAGGAAGGGAAGGTGATTTGCATTGTGACAGCACCTGGCACATAGTAGGTCTGTACTCTCTAGAGATGTGGGCCTGAGTACAAACAGAAGAATGCCTTGGTATAGCCTGGGCTATTGGTGAGCTTGAGGTTAGCCTAGGCAATAAAGAAACTGTATCAAACCAAAGGAAACAGTAATAATAGAAAGGCAGTGATGGCACCATGCCTTCCCCACTGAGCAAGGAGTCCCTGGAAAGGGCTGATCTGTACATGTAGGTACAGCTGGACATGCGCGGTGGGGTTATTTACAACAAGAGGAATGAAGACAGGATGAGGGGAAAATATGGTACAGTCCAGTTGTTTGCCTCTAGTCTCAGCCATGAGGAATGCAGGACACAAGCCTGTACCCCAGTGCTCTCATGTACCCCAATGCTCTCATGTACCCCAGTGCTCTCCTATACCCTAGTCTCTCATGTACCCCAATGCTCTCCTATATCCCAGTGCTCTCCCATACCACATACCAGCGCCACTACGTCGGGTGCTCATGTCTGCCACGTATGTCCCACTCGTTGGTGGCTGGTTGTACTGCTCCACAGTGCTCAGGCACTGCCTGGAAGCCCCGTCGTAACCCCCCCGACAGCATACAGCTTTCCTGGAGGAGACAAAGGACTAGGGTCTGACAGTGACACTGACGTGGCACAGGAGCTTGGCTGGTGCTCCGTTTTTTAAACCCACTAAGTGCCTTTGCCTTATCTGTGGTTCCGGGTCTCCTTCCAGGAGGACCCAGCTTGTCTTCTTCACCCACGGGGCACATCTCCCTCCACATCTCTGCCTTCTATATGCTCCGAACCTATGAGATACTTAGAGCTCAGGTACTCAGCACAGAGCACCCACTTGGCATCACTGGGGTTCAGTATAGTCTTGCTTGAGGAGAACCAGGTTCACACATATCTAGAAGATGCCAGCGCTGACGGTTTCTCTGCCATGACCGCACACCCAGCACTGGATGGTTCTCTGCCATGACCACACACCCAGCTTCCTGCCTCTAAGCTCCCAGAGACAAGTGAGAAGAATAAGGAAGAATGTTTTTCCAGTGAGAAACCCAAGCCCGGCCCCAGCACTCCTCCTGAAAACTCTGGCTGGTAGAGCAGGTGCTGAGGGAAGCACTCTGTGTCCACCGTGGGCTGAGGCAGCCGGGATTTTCCTGCAGGCCACCTTTGTTCTCCGAGCCACAGACAAGAACCCTGAAGCACTATCAACAACTTAAAAAAAAATAACACTTAGCTCCTGTGAGAGAGTCATTTCTGTCTGGGCTGGAAGCTGAGAAATAGTTCTCTGAATTAGGTGAGGACAAGGATTCAAAACATATGGGGTTTAACAGTTAGTCTTAGATACAATGGGACAGCCCCTTCGTGGGGACAGGGAGAGAGAAGAACCTCTATTTCACCTACGGACAGCAGATGTACGGGACACTGTGATGCTAGCCACAGGCCTAAACTGACACTAGCTATAGGCTAAATAAACAAAGACACGGGAAAATCTATTACAGAATTATTTAATCAAGAATTGGGAGGGGTGCGTTATGAGAGGCCTAATATGGAGGGTACAATTAGGATGTGAACATGCACAATCACGTTGTTAGCTTTGAGAGTCATCATGGCTGCTGGCCCAGAACTCTTACAGTTGCTGAACTGTTTTTTCTCTTTGAGTCCTTTTCAATTGACCTTTCTCAAAAAGACCTCGACCACAGCTCCTACCCCACAAAGTCAAAGTTGACAAAACAAATTCACGAAGGGCCCTCTCCAGAACCCAGGCCAGTCACACGGTGCGCACCAGCTCAGGTGGTTCCCATCCTCGGTAGCACCCGCTCCGCTGTTGGCCATTTCTGTCTACACTCCAACCCACACTGTACCTTGTCCACATGACAGATTGTTCCAGGTGACAAGTAACCACCTGCAATTCTAAGGTCATTCAGGACTGTATAACCGTGGGAGTGAGACGGAGGGAGAACAGACCAGTGTAGAAAGCCGAGTCCTCGGCCACCGTGAGACATGGTCCACTCCAGTTCCTCCTCCACATTCTTAGAAACACTTTCTGCAGCTGAGGCGGCCCACAGCCCATAGCGTTTCAGGTGCAGGGGCCAAGGGGACAAATTGCCTGCATTTCTGCAAGCAGGCACACTGACAAAAGGCCTTGTCTCTACCTTCGAGGCACCCCCTCTAACCTCATCAAACCATTCCAACCTTGTACCAGCTAGAGCCAGAAGCCACCCAAGGCCTCCCCTTGAGTGTATTAGCAAGGGTCTGATGTTCTTAGCCCCAGCTCTATTGTTTAATGCTTCTGGCTGAGGAAGAGAGAAACTAGAAGGTGGCTAGATAGCGCTCTTGGATCTGGCTGACAAAGCAACTTCTATCCCGGCAAGAGAATGAGAGCTTGAGAAGCAATTTATTCTGATAGAGATATGGAATCCTGGCCTCACTAAGACAATGTGTTCAACTACACGGGGATAATACACTTTTAAGTGGAAATGTCAAACTAAATAGCCATGGCAAGGGTTAAGAAGTGGCCAAGAGGAGAGACAGTCATGGGCCTATGATGGTTAGTGTGTGTCAACTTGACACAAACTAGATTCACCTGTGAAGAGGGGCCCTCAGCTGAGGAGCCGCCTCCATCAGACTGGACTGTGGGGCATTTTCTTGATTGCAAACTGACGGAGGAGGGCCCAGTCCACTGTGGGTGGTGTTATTCCCTAGGTAAGTGGTCCTGGGTGGTATAAAAGAAAGCAGGCTGAACAAGCAATGGAGAGCAAGCAGGTAGGCATCACTCCTCTATGGTCGCAGCCTTGGTTTCCTGCCTCGGTTCTGCCTGGGTTCCTGCCTTCAGTTCCTGCCTCGGTTCCTGCCTTTGGCTTTTCTTGATGATGGACTATGATCTATATGCCAAACAAACCCTTTCTTCTCTCTCCGAGGTGCTTTTGGTGTTTTATCACAACAACAGAAAACAAAGACACAATCTCACTGCACATTAGGCTCATGTGTGTGTACATGTGTGTATGTGTGCGTGTATGTGTGGGTGCCTATTCACATGTGTATGTGTGTGCATGTATGTGTGTGTATGCATGTGTGTGCTCCCGTAGGTGCACAGGAAACATCCATGCAGACATCAGTACAGACTAATAAATATGCATTGGCCCATCATCTCTAACACTTTAGTTCAACTCATACTCTCAATGTTGGTACTGAGTTCACAAACTCCTACCTATCAGTAGCTGAGAATGGGCTCAGAATCTAGACTCAGAGTCTGAAGACCTGGATTGAGGACTGTTCTGCTGTTTCCTATCATAATACAAGTACTTTGCTTGCTCTCTCCAGGACTCAGTTCCCCCACTGATAAAAATATGACAGGAAAATATGAGTCCAGCCTGTGTTCTTCCAGAAGGCTTGGGAGAATTAGTAAGAGAAAAAGATGTTCTACAAATTTCTGGCCAGGCCTTTGATCTCACCCACGCCCTCCGCCTCAGCCCCACCCCGACACCTAGCCTCTCCTAAGACTCATCAGACCTAAAAAAGAAGCCTGCCTTCCATGGCCCTCCTAGTGTGCCCCACATGAAGTCTGCCTTTCCATGGCCCTGTTAGTAATGCACCACATGAAGGCCTGCTTTTCCATGGCCCTGCTAGTGTGCACCAAATGAAGGTGAGCAGAGAAGTAACCAAGCATAATTAGCACCCATCCTCACTACCCCAGTTTTTTTGTGGAACTCTAGGCTCCCTACATCCTTTCCATCCCCACTGGTAGCAAAGATACTGACAAATGACCAAGGGCCAGACTGTCACTCTCCCTAAGCCTCTTCTTCTCACCAAAGCTGCTGAAACCCCTTCTTAGCCTTGGCTCAGAAGCTTCCCCGCTGAGTCTCAGCCTTCCTTGTCTGTCAACTAGAGGGTGGAAACTTACCTCAGAGCACTCTCAGACCTGAAGAGTGGAGCCATAGTAGAGGAGCACAATGCTGGACTCAGGACAAGGCCTGCAGGCTAGGATAGGAACCAGCCACCACCCTCTGCTGCCTCCTTACCCTCCACAACTCCCACACCCACGCTGCTCCGCCGTGTGTTCATTGGGGCCACGAAGAACCATTCATTGGTCTTGTAGCTGTAGGCTTCTACTGATGCCAGGCCTAGGAAGAAGAACATAGTGAGCGCTCTCCAGCCATGGGCCTCACCCTGACATGTGAGGAACAGTGCAGCCAGGGAGAGGCCAAGACAGGACTACAGACTCAGGTCCATCTTTGGTACACGTCTGCCTGGCCATGTGGCCATGGTAACCTCCTGAGTCTACAGAAGGCGACCACTGACCACCAAGATACGACATACAAGAAGCAGGAGAGGTGGCAAGGGGCCAATCTTAACTGCACTACAGATATGAACCACTGAACTTACAGACTGGAACATTTGATGCCAAGGAAATACCTGACAATGATGCACCGAACAACAGCCCCGACCCCTTGTCTGCCTCTACTTACAAGCTGGATGGCTAAAATTGTTCCTCCCAAGATCCCCCGCAGCTAGGTATCACCGAGCTCTAAGCAGACATCTGATAGGCGAATTCTGGGGTGGCCTTCCCATTTCTGATTCAGGGGCAACCCGCCCTTCTTCTTGCTGCCAGGGACACACGTGTCCCAGCTGGAGCCATAACAACTATATTGTCATTGTGGGAGAAAGCCAAGAAGGGGCTTAAAGAACTCAGCCCCTGTACCACATGCAGTCAGGCCTTGGGAACAGCAACCTCGGGACCCCACGCGTCCTCTCTGGTATAAAACAAAAGCCCCCTTTTACGGCAGTCAGCCAGGCTTTCTCCTCAGCAGGAGCAAATCCTGCTGAAATAATCACTATAGCTCTTCCTAGACCATGCCCGCTGATGAGCCTTCAGAGAGATGTTTAATAAGGGAAACAGAAAACAAAGCAAAAAATCCCGACTGCCCTTCCTTCCCTCCGGCAAAGAATATCCCTGCGTTTGAGTCACAGTCTGCAGTCATGAGTACGGATGACCTCTCTCCAAACTCATGCCAACAGTTCAAATCCAAACTCTTAAATGATCTTTACGTGTACAAGTGTTTTCATGCATGTATGTCTGTGCACCACGTATATGCAGGGTCCATGGAGGCCAGAAGAGGGCGTCGAATACCCTGCAACAGATGCTCCAGGTGACTGTAGCTGCCCACATGAATAGCTGGAAATGCACCCGGTCCTGAGAAAAAGCAGCCAGTGCTCTCTTCAGACCTGGGGTTGACATTTTGAAGTGAGATCAAATCTGGGAGTGAGAGCCCCCCCCCCCCCCCGTGAGTGGCGCCATAGCCTGCAGGGCTCTGTGGGGCAGTAGAAAGAATGGTAGCCAATCGATCGGGCACACAGAACCTTCAGGTTAGGCACAGGTTCCCTCAATTGCTCAGTAAAGGTCTCAGACTAAAATCCTCGAGCTGCTCCATCAGACAGCTCCCTTGCTATGCCTGGTCCTCTGAGGAAACAGGCTGCTAGGCATGGGAGAGGAAAGAAAGGGGCCCTTCTGAGTGTGGGGGCTCCTCAGAACCCGTCCTATCGTGGAGCAGCTGTGGCCTCAGGACATGAGAAAGCTTGTTCCTAGCCCCAAAAGCTGAGTGGTTAAGGAGAAAGGCACATAGGAGTTTGGATCATGAACGCCCTTAGAGATTCAGATTTACGCTGAAGGCTTGTTCTTGGGTGTGGTACTGAGAGGTGGTGGGTGAGACCTTTGGGAGAGGACCCTTAGTGCTGCTGGTGCCGTTGAGGTGATTGATTTAAGTCACAGGGCTCCTCTTCCTGTGGCTTCCTGGCTAATGGAGTGAACGGTTTCACGTCGCTACACTGTGCCATGATAATGACCCTCCCTGCAGGTCCACACAGGCTGTGGACCGGAACCTGCACAACTGTAAACCACGGGAAGCCTTTTCTGTGTGTGAGGATTACATCAGCGCTTCATGACAGTGGAGGGTAGTTCAGTAATTCCTGTGGGTTCCCTCCTAGGGCGCTTCTGCACATACGCAGACTAGACCGAAGAACTGACGGGAGCAGAGCGAGGTCGCCCAGAGGAATGTACTACTGCAACCACCCTGGACCTACCGGTACTGCCGTCAAAGCCTCCAACCGCATAGAGGAGGTCATTGAGCACGGCTGCTCCCAGCGTGCTCCGACGCTCCTGCATGCTCGCGATGGAAGTCCACTGGTCCTTCACGCCGTCATACACATCCACTGTCCGCACCCGCAGAGAACCGTTAAACCCCACCACGGCATACACATGGCCAGCCATGAACACCACACCTGAGACACAGGAAAACAAGGTGTGAGAGTCGGGAGGGCGGGTGACTGCCCAATTTGATGGGTGACATCAAGGATGCAAGGCGGGTATAGGACTGACTCCCTGTGGGAAGGCCACCTTCAGCTTTACACATGTAGGAGTCACTATGGGATCTGGTTTCTTCTTCTGCCTGTTTCTCTAGCTTCACCAGATTTGAGCAAATTCCCGAAGTCAGCACATAGACCTGACTTCACAGTAGACAGCGCCAGTGTGAAGGTAGAAAGGGGAAGGTAGGAGCAGGGCTTCGTGGCCAGCGTGGCAGCCATCATGAGCAGAGGCCAGCTGGGGAAAGGTTGCTTGGAACCCAGGTGAGTCGGGGCCAGCCCAGGCTACTTACCCTGCTCTGCATCTCCTGGAGGGAAGCTCGGCTATCTGGTCCCAGCGGCCCTCCTCAAAATCATAGCACTCCACACTGCGGATCGCCTTAGGTGCCTGGCCACCAACCACAATCATGACCCCAGAGAGGACAGATGCACATTAACTAACACACGTGGGAGTGGATCGCCAACCCGTGGCCCTTCCACGTGCTGCCTGCAAGTTTGCGGCGCTACATACAGGAGTCGCTGGGAGTGACGCTCAGTCAAGAAAAGCCTGCGCAGCACAGAAGCCCAAGCGTAGGCACACGCCTTCCGAACACCCCCACCCAGGGTGATGTTGTAGGAATGGCAGCATATACTACAATATTGGTACCCAAAAGATGGGGGAACGGTTTTTATATTGAGACAAACATATTTGAGGTGGAAAGAACAGGTTTTCAATACATTTTAGGATAATATCACTGCACATAAGTATCTCTAAGTATCTAGACATCGAAGGGTACTGCTTTGTGGCGTCAGAGTTATTTAACTGACAGTGCTCTGAAAATGGTGCTTGAAGTGGGGTTTTTTCCCCCTCCTACAAGTAAGGCCGTGGCTAACACAGCCATCCAAGTGTGCAGTGTGTGTTGTCATCTTCTTGTCACTGTGACAGACAGATGAGAATGTAAAGGCCAGAGGTCACTTAGCAAAGGGAGGCAGAGCAGACACAGAAGCCAAGCCCAGCTGACACTGAGGTGGGACTGCCATGGTTCCTCTTCCTATTCCAGACAGAAACTGTGGTCCACGTCAGCATTGGCCCCTGTGGGCTGCATTTCACTAGGGCGTCATGAAAGCAAGTCATGGGTTGTGACTAATACATCAAGTTGAACAGCAAAAGAGATTAGACACTCAGGGTGTTATTTTATGAATATTCATCCTGGTTATACACATTTAAATGTATGTTTTTGGATAGCAATTCATATGTACTTCTTGCTGCTGGGAGTGGCCAAAACCAAAGGCATGTTCTGGCTCTGTGATGAGCTGCAGCACCACTATGGCGTCCACACTCTCAGAACAGTTGTACGTGCTATTGATACGAAAGGATCAAAGTCTCAGCAATAACAATAGTCTGCATGGTGTGATAAACTTGAGCCACCTCCCCCGGCTCCCATCATGGTAACACTGGCCCCTTCTTGGCATTTCAGCACCCTTTTTCCGAGGCGGGGAACGGGACCGTGTCAGCTAGCCAACACAAGCCCGAACCCTGTCCTAGCCACCTCGCAGTTCTCAAACTTCAGGGTTGCAAAAACATGAATTTCTGGGCCCCGCCTCAAGTTTCCAATTCAGGAGGTCCAGAGTTTGGCCGGAAATCCATTCTAACACGCCCTGGGAGGTGCAAGAGCTCTGCCGTAGAAGCAAACATGGAGAAGCACATTTTTAACCCTTGGCCTCGAGGGATTTCTTGATGATGTGCCATTAACCATTTCTGCCACGCTGACTTATCACAGTTTTCTACTTCCTCACTCTGTGTTACTGAAGAGCGGGGGTCATCTATACCATGTGTACTGGGAGAAGGGCAAACCTCAGGAGAAGAAAATCCCAATGTGCCAACCATTACACAAGAACAGCCATGATACCAGACTCCCACTACCCATATCGTGGGTCACGGTTCTTTAGAACCAGTCCACAGTATCCGTGATCCAATGTGGGTCACAAAGTCCTCAAAGCTCAGGGGTCTGTTCTGACCTCTAATCTCTTCCAGAGCAAACCAAGACACCCAGGCCTGACCTCCCTACAGTGCTCTCAGACCACAGGCCTGGCCTCACTACAGTGCTCCCAGACCACAGACTGACCTCGCTGCAATGCTCCCAGACCACAGACAGACCTCGCTGCAGTGCTCCTAGACCACAGGTCTGACCTCACTGTAGTGCTCCCAAACCACAGACCTGACCTCGCTGTAGTGCTTCCAGACCACAGACCTGGCCTCGCTGTAGTGCTCCCAGACCACAGGCCTGGTCTCGCTGCAATGCTCCCAGACCACAGACTGACTTCACTGCAGTGCTCCCAGACCACAGACAGACCTCGCTGCAGTGCTCCTAGACCACAGGCCTGGCCTCACTGTAGTGCTCCCAAACCACAGACCTGGCCTCACTGCAGTGCTCTCAGACCACAGACTGACTTCACTGCAGTGCTCCCAGATCACAGGTCTGGCCTCGCTGCAGTGCTCCCAGACCACAGGCCTGGCCTCGCTACAATGCTCCCAGTCCACAGGCCTGGCCTCACTGTAGTGCTCCCAGACCACAGACCTGGCCTCACTGCAGTGCTCCCAGGCTGAGTCTTCATGTGCCTTTCCTGCAAGCCTCTGTTCAGAACCCTTGGTTTGGGTCAGCAGAACTGTTCTCAAAGAAAAGGCAAATCGTGCATTTCTTCACACCACATCCTGCTTAAATGGCAGCCACGGGCAGATCCGTGGAGTGAGGGGTAGGGGTTGCTAACGAGCTCAGCTTTTGGTGGACGTCACCTCCCTCCTCTAGGGTAGCCCTACAGCAGTGGTTCTCAGCCTCCTTGGGATGAATGACCCTTCCTTCACAGAGGTCACCCGGGACCACTGGAAAATACAAGATAGTTACATTACGATTCATAACTATCAAAAGTACAGTGCTGAAGTAGCAATAAGAATAACTTTATGGTGGGGGGGGTCACCACGACACGAGGAGTTGCATTAAAGGGCTGCAGCGTCAGGACGGTTGAGAGGCACTGCTCTAAAGACTCTTGGTGTGTCCATAAACTTCCCTAAAGCCTGCATTAACTGTCTCACTGTCATGTAGGTTAGCCCTGAACTCTTAGACAAGCAATCCTCCTGCCTCAGCCTAGTGGAAGTACAGACACATCCCATCCCACCATGCCCAGCAATAGTAACTTGTCCACTGAGGTGACCCTGGGTAAGGATGGGTATGCAGGGTTCATGAGGAACTGCTCCTGGGCTAACGATCATGCTAGCTAACTGCCGCGCAATCCTCCTAAAACCTGCTACATACTTGAGAGTCTCGGGTACCCTGGTGCCCTGACCCCAGGTCTCAGTGGTCGCTGTGCAAAGGCCTGCAGTTCTGTTCACTGGAGATTTCTGGCTGCCTGAACAAGGGCGAGCTGAACTCCACCATGACAGGGATGGTCACTAGGCACAACCCAAGGAAAACACTGCCACTATGGATGGTCAAATGGCAGCTTATTTAGTGGATGTGGTGCCTGGTTTCTTAGAACGGGAACGGCCAGCATAATGAGTTTTAAAACACATGTCTTTCACATCCACCATCCTGCTTCCAGGAGAAAGGCCATAGGAACACACGCACTGGAGCAACTGGTAACCGCGCATGGATCAAGCCTCTAGTCCTGGCCACAGGGGATCTCCACTCAGGCCGAGGGGCCTTCCTGGGCTGTGCAAGAGCAGAGTGTGTCCAGACTCTTCCATGACAGGTGAGCTGGGCAGAAGGCAGGCCCAGCCAGTCGGTCCCTCGGGCCAGGGCAGGAAGTGAGTCTCTCTTACCCTGGTGCGTGGGGCCGCAGGGCTAACACCAAAAATTTCATCCGAAGGAAGTGTGTCCAGTAGAGAAGAAGACTGGTCCATGCAGGTTCCTAAGCAACAGGTTCCCCTGGCAAGAGCTGATGGCAAGATTCAGAAACCATAGGGAGTCTAACAACCAGAGTGTGGGAGAGCAAAGCCCAGAGACAGAGTAATGGATTAGAAAGACAATGGGCATTGTGGGGGTCAGACACATCTTGGCTCAGTGTGAATGCATTACTAGTCAGATGTTGACCGCAGACAAGATGTTCAACCTTGGTAGGCCTCATTTTCAGCACCTGGGTCATCTGAAAACCAGGGTGTTTTTCACACAGTGTCTGTAGGTGGACATGTGTGCGGTCTTGTTAAGGTTAACACAAGGTATCATTATTGATGCGTGAAGACTTTGCTAAAAGAGACTATTAAAATGCAGAAAAGAGGGCTGGAGAGAAGGCTCGGAGGCTAAGAGTACTGGCTGCCCTTCCAAAGGTCCTGAGTTCAGTTTCCAGCAACCATATGGTGGCTCACAACCATCTTCAATGAGATCCAGTGCCCTCTTCTGGCCTGCAGTTATACATGCAGGCAGAACACTGTATACATAATAAATAAA
>NW_026131756.1:0-22297 GCF_903995435.1 Acomys russatus | reverse complement strand
ATAAAGTATAACATGCTTTTACTTTTAAAATCCACAAATATTACATATGTCTAAACAAAACTTCTTTCATTTCTTTAAGTAACCTGAATGTGTGCTTTACACTTTGGCCATGTTTACGAGAAGTAGTTCTGGTCTCCTAGATGTAAGAGATGTTTATAGAATATTGTACCACCTCATATACGTAATTCATAAGCTGATCAAAAGTTACTAAATCAATTTTAATAAAACTGATTTATTGCCCCAACCAATGTATGTAGATAGTAATTGAAGATAGGTTTGAGATTATGCACAATTTTCTGTTTTCAAATTTACTTCCTCCCTAGTTTTGGTGCACTGACCTACAGTCTCAGGATTTTACAGAACATGAACACACACTGACACATCATCGTCTCCCACAGTCCACTGGGCAAAGGGCATGTGAACATAGAGAAACTGAAGCAGCCAGCATAGGAAACATACAGGTCTGCATCTGGTCCTCTCTACATATATTGCAGCTTTCAGTTTAGTACCACATTTTTAAATCCATTTTTCCACTGACAGACCTCTAAACCATTTCCAATTTTTGCTAATATCAATACACCAGCAATTACTATGACTGAGCAAGTGTCTCTAGGATCCATTTGGTATATTCCTTGTTATATAGAGGTTTACACTTTTTTATAGAATATTTCATTTTGAGGAAATAGGTGACTATTACTCCATACAGAGACACCTGTGGTAGCTGGTAATCTTAAAGTTTGATTCAGGAAGATTTCTCTGTAGCTCCGAACATTAATTTTGCATGTTCCTGTAGAAGACATTATTTCCTCTCATAATATGAATGCCATCTGCTTAGTGTGGATGAGATCTCATACACTGATTATGTTGTGGTAAACATGAAAGTCCTTGTACAATTCCATGTTAGAGACCATTCAAACCTATGTTGAAGTTAAAATACTGTTTGAAATGCCAGTGACTTTATGAAAGACCCTCCCATATCCTCCAACTTGAATTTTGGGCCTCTGAATTGAATGTGACTCTCCAATCTACTGTAGAGATATCTGTCCAGTGGTTGTCAGTCCTTGATTCAAGGAGTTGCCTGTTACATGCTGTACAAGCCATTTTGAAGTGCCCAGACACCTCACAGAGCAAAGCTCCCCACTGTGTGCAGGCAATATGGAGATCAGAGTGGCTGTTGCACTCAAAACTGGCAATAGATCTACCCCGATGTCTGGCTCTACCACTTCTGAGCACAGATACAAAGGATCCTAGAGACACTGGGTCCATCATACTCTTTGCTGCTCTATTGATATTAGTCAAAATTGGAAACAGGTTAGAAGTCTGTTAAAAAATGGATAAATAATCTGAAATGTTTAATATAAATGGACAGGACTAGTTGAAAGCTTGTGTTTGTTCTGTGCTTGGTGCTTCAGTTTTTGTGAGTTCACATGACCTTTGGACCATTGATTTAGAGGGCATTGTTCTCCAGGTGTCCTTCATTTCCTCTGGCTTTTTCAACTACATTATCCGTGTGTTCCCCTGAGCTCAGAGGGGTGGATTTGATGGAGGAATCGCATTTGAAGCTGTGTGTTCCAAGGTCTCTCTTTCTGCATAATCGCTGGATTGGATCACATTAATTGTCATAAAATTCATTTTCTTGGGACTCTGAGTGTATGAACAAATGGGTCTCTGATTCTTGTTTCTCCTCTTTGGGCTTTTTACTTTCCTTGATTTTCCTTGTCCAAATTATTGGACAATTTGATGGTTTTGTTTTAGCGTATTATTCTTATTTTTCTAAGTTTGTTTTTGCCTCTCAGAAGGAAGTTCTTATGAAAGGCAGAAAGGCAGTGGATCCAGATGGGAGTGGGAGGGAGCAACAAGGAGTAGTAGGGGGAGGGGAAACTGTAACTATGGTATACTGTATGAGAAAAGAAAATCATCTTTTATTTCCTTATATTTTCATTAATTAATAAATCACAATACATCCTGATTAAAGCCCACTTCTAGCCACCTTTCCTCCCTCCCCACGACTACCAATCCATCCCTGCACTCCAACTCATGGCAGGATTAAATGTATCTTCTGCCTCTAGGGCTAGGTAACGCGGTCCAGCAGGGAACAGAGTCAGAGACAGCCCCTGCTCTAATTGTTTGGGGACCCACATCAAGAACAATATAAAATATGGTACACATGTGCAGGGGGCATATGTCCAGCCCTTTTTTGTTCTTTGGATGGAGATTCAGTCTCTGTGAGCCGCCATGGGCTCAGATTAATTTATTCTGTATGTCTTCTTGAACACCTGGCTGACTCAGTCATCCTTCCCACTCTTCCACAGGAATAACTGAGCATTTCCTACTGTTTTGCTATGTTTAGAGCTTCTAGATAAAGTCTCTTAGGAGGCATAAATGCTAGGCTTCTGTCTGCAGTCATAGCAGAGTATCACTAATAGTGAGAGGGGTTGGCTCTATTACATGAAGTGGTTTCTAGTTTCCCAAGTCAATGGATGATCATGCCCTCCATATCCACTCCATCTTGATCCATATACTTTTTGTATGCAGGAAAAATTGAGAGTCAAAGTTTTATTTGTGGCTTTAAGTCCCCTCCTCACTAGAAGTCCCACCTGGGTATGGGAGCTGGCTACTTCAGGCTCCATATGTCCACTGCTAAGATTCACAGCTAGGGTCAACCGCATAGTCTCCTGGGAGCTTCCCCTATGCCAGAAATGCCCACCTCATGATTTCTGTTCTCGCTCTGAGCCATTTTGATGTCCTCTCCCCACATCTGATCCCCATTGAAGTTCCCCACCTTATTACTACCCCAACCCAGTTCTCTCTCTCCATCAACTGCAGATACTTATTTTATTTCCCCTTCTGTGTGAGATTCAAGCATCTTCTTGGGACCTCCTTGTTACTTAGCTTCTTTGGATCTGTGGAGTGTAGCATAGTTATCCTGTACTTTATGGCTAATATTCACTTAGAAGTGAGTACACACCATGTGTGTCATTCTGAGTTTGGTTTACCTCACTCAACATAATCTTTTCTACTTCCACCTGTTTGCCTACAAATTTCATAATCTCCTTGTTTTTAATTGCTTAATGGTAAAACACTGTGTAAAAATGCCACAGTTTCTTCATCCATTCTTCATATGAGGGACATATGGGTTTTTTTTTCAGATTCTGGCTGTTACGAATAAAGATGCTATGAACATAGCTGAACAAATGTCTTTGTTGTATGTGGAAGCATCTTTCAGGTCTATATCATATAGTGGTATAGCTGTGTCTTGAGGTAGAACTATCCCACATTTTATGAAAAGCTGACAAATTGATTTTCAAAGGGATTGTACAAATTTGCACCCCCACCAGCAATGGAGGAGAGTTCCCCTTGCTCTCCATCCTTGCCAGTTTGCGTTATACTTGAGTTTTTGAACTGTGGATATCGATACTTTGACTTCTTCCTTTCCTGTCTTCCTTTAGTTGTCTTATTGCTCTAACTAGAAATTTAAGTAATTATAATGAATAGATAAGAAGAGAGTAGGCAGTATTTTCTTGACTGTGATTTTAGTGGAATTAAATTAAGTTTCTCTCCATGTAAATTGGTGTTGGCTATGGGCTTGCTGTATACTGACTTTATTGTTTATAGGTATTTGCCTTGTATCCCTGACCTCTCCAAGACTTTTAACAGGAAGGAATGTGGAATTTTTCAAATCCTTTTTATGTTTTAAATGAAATGATCATGTGTTTTTCTTTCAGTTTATTTAAATGGTATGTTATATTGATGAATATTCATAAGCTGAAGCATTCATGCATCACTAAGAAGTCTAGCTGATCATAGTGGAAGATGTTTTGATGTAGTCTTGAAATCAGTTTGTGAGTGTTTTATTGAGCACTTTTGCATCAATGTTCATAACTGAAATTGGTCTGAAATTATATTTTTTGTTGAGTATTTTGTTGTTTAAATTTCAGGGTGACTGCAGCCTCAAATTATGAGTTTTGCAATGTTCCTTCCATTTCTATTTTACAGAATATTTTGAGAAGTACTTGTCTTAGTCTTAGGTATATTATCAAGAAGAGATATAAGTAAACATTCTTTCTGTGAGAAATTATACAAGTGAGTTATTTGGACCAGCAGGGGGCACTGTATATTCACCAGTTCTCTAATAAGTAAAGGAACAGCTGAAGTAGATAAAGAAGTTGTTCAATGAGTGTCTTCCAGCAGCTTCTGTGGGTTTCATTGCCAACATCAAGTTCAGATACCATGGCATTGTTGACACATACCTTTTCCATACTATAGCCCTGGAGAGGTTATTTGTTAAATAACATCCATATTGAGATCAACAATGTCCAAATCAGATTCACATGTTGACTGAATAGAATACTAGTTCATGCCATACTTATAAATAATTGTTAAGAAAATTGAAGTCTCAGATACCTAAGCAATATGGGGAAAAGTGTCTCAGAGTTTGCGGCTGGTAGAAGAGGTGTTCATAGTCCTTTTGATAATTAGATTGTGATGGGCAGCAGCCTCCAAAGCTCTGTGTAAGTGTCTAAGAGAAACAGGATAGCCTCGTTTTCTATTTTGTTTTTTGGCATATACATGTATATTATTACATGTAAGTAGAAAAATTACACAATAAGAAGCACCATGAAAGAACCGAGGATCATATGAATGTTAGATTCATGGTGTTTTGGCTAATTCTACTTGGCAACCATGTAGAAAACATCTTTCTTATCTTGGTGAGTCTAAAATTCTGAATGAGAATCAATACCTATCATATCTTATCTCTGTCAACTCAAAAGCTCTATCTAGCTCTAAAAACACCTTAACCCCTAAAAAGCTAAGGTCAATTATAAGACTAACTTATCTGGTCTTCAACTCCATCAAAGGCATGAGAAGGAATGAACCTTAATTACTTGAGTGAACTGAAAGTGTAGGGCAGCAGCTTCCAAAATGATAAGGAATAAAATGACAAGTTAAGTTTGCTGCTGGCCAGTCACCCAAACTCTGTGTAACATTGGGGCATCATCTGCAGCCTTGCCAACACCTTCTCAACATCAAAAATATGGTTGGCCTTTACGAGATTGATGTTGTCCTTGAACTCTTGAAGGACACATTAAGGAACATGAATGTGGTGACTGGATTCCCAGTGGGATTGAAGAGCTCTATGTGTCTGATTGTGGTAGGTAGTCAGTGTACCTTGTCAGCATCAGACATATGGGTGACTGTAAGGAGCTTCATGTGTCTCTTGAACAGCTGAAGTGTGGATCACATTAAGGAACATAGATGTGGTCACTGGATTCTCAGTGTGAAGAGCTCTGTGTGAACAGGTGCCAGGATGGGGCTTGAATGCACTTCCTCAGATACCAGAACCTCACAATGCTGCTGACAAACATATAAAAACTCCAACAGTTTTATCAGAAAAGAGAAAATGTCATCATCTAAGAAACAGCCTTCCTCATGATTGCATGAATTATTCTGAGATTGCATATAAAGGATGTCAACACAACCAACGGTGTAACATTAGTACCAACATTCCTCAGTCTCTGAGCACACAGTTTCTCACCTTGGTCTGAAGTTGGACCATCTATACCTGGTGGCATCAGCTACAGGTAAGTGCATTCCTAGGAGGAGGGCTAAGGGGGAGCCGGAGATTGAAGAGATCATGGCATCCTCTCTATAGGTGTCACTCTTAGGTTCCAGCAGTCTGTGGCAGGATTGGAGATTCCTGGAGTATCATGAAAGTTTACATGCAAAGGTTTTGACTCAGATATCTTCTCCATTTTCTATATGGGGAACCTGGGTGAGGCAGATTCCTGGTCATGGGATTGAATTGATTGGATGCATACTCCCAAGTACTGGCAGAAGTATGTAGAGAAATTTCAGGACAGATCCACACTGAATGTACACACAATGTCCAAAATGGCCTTCATGGTCATCATCTATTTGTTCTTGATTAGAAACCTAGGATGATTTCATTCTCTATCTGCTGTGAATAAAGCATGAATAACGTGTGGTGAATAAACATGGAAGTTCACTTTTTTCTATAATAAGTCATTGAGTCATTTGACTATGTGCTTTGGAGGGATGTAGCTGGGGCACAGTACAGTTTTATTTATTATTCTTTGGTGAGTTCTCCAAACTGGTTCCAAAGTCAGTACACTTGCCTACACTCTCATCAAGTGTGAGAGAGGATCAGCCTTTCATGACATCGGTGTTATCATTTGTACTCTTGCTTATCATCATATGAGTGAGGTCAAACTTGAACATTAATATTACTTTCATCTGCCTTCCTACTGTTATATAAGGACTTTCCTTGTAGGATATAGAAAAAAGTTCTGATCTGTAAATTCTACCTGTTGGCTAGGTTTTCTAGTGCAGAAAGGTGCTGTGTAGCTCGAAGGGAGAGCAAAGCCATCTGTGATCTCATGTAGTACCAGCCATTGCAGTTTACAACATGTCTTCTGGTAAGATGTGCCATTAGTGCCTGGATGTTACATAGAGAGCAACTTCTTTCTAAATTGGTTTTTAGCCTGAACCACAGCAAAGAGTTTGTCCCAAGTAAACATGATCAAAAGCCCATGTCTAGAGATGACATAGGGCCTAGGAGACCCGAGTTTTACTGCTAATGGTCATGTTGTCAAGCTGACTTATAAATAATTATGTTTATACCAAGTAGATTAGTGTTGATCTCAGCTCTCAGTGTGCAGTGTTTAATGACTGAAGCAGACATTCATGACGACCAAAGTGCTGAGAATGATTGGCAGAGTACTTAGCCACAGATAAGTCTGTGAGGTCATTCTTGTCCCCAAATGTTAATTGCATACATTTGAAAGAAAGGCAGGAATGAGATGCATTTTCTTAGTGAATTAGGATTTGAACCTCAGCATCCTGCTGTCTGACCCAGGTGTTTGTACCTCTTTCCTCCACAGCTGAACTAAGGCCTTATCTATAGTACCATGCTCATAATATGCAAATTAATCTGAGTCTATGTGGTAAATACAAGGATGTTCACACCATGGAAAAACATCTGATCAGTGTCCTCTCTACAGTCAGTGAAGACACTGTCCCTAAGGATGAATGGAGCTGGCTTGTCCTCTTCCTCCTGTCAGTAATTAGAGGTAAGGGGATCTCAAAGTCAAAATCTGAGGAGGAGATGGGACTGAGGTGACTATGACATCCACTCTGACTTTTCCCCCACAGGTGTCTGCTCCCAGGTCCAGCTGCAGCAGTCTGGAGCTGAGCTTGGGAGACCTGGGTCCTCAGTGAAGTTGTCTTGCAAGGCTTCTGGCTATACCTTCACTGACTACTATATGCAGTGGGTGAAGCAGAAGCCAGGACAGCAGCTGGAGTGGATTGGAGGTATTTATCCTGGAAATGGTAATATCTTACTACAATCAGAAGTTACAGGGCAAGGCCACACTCACTGCAGACAATCCTCCAGCACAGCCTACATGGAGCTCAGCAGCCTGACATCTGAGGACACCGCGGTCTATTACTGTGCGAGAGACAACAGTTTTGCAACCACATTCCGAGTGTGTCAGAAACCCTGGAGGAGCAAGAAGCTGCCCTGGGACTGAAATGAAAGAGAAGATTAGACTGGAGACTTGCTCAAAAATAATCATTTGAGCATTTATTTTTCTGCCTCATCACAGTACTTAGTGCCCTTGTCAACATTGTAAAAGGACACCTATGAGTAAAGTGATGTTGATTTAGGATGCCCATACAGTACCAGACCTTTCAACATCTTCACCAGTATAACCTCCATTGACATGTTTCTTCTTTAGCAAATCAATACAAAAGGGAAAAACATGATGTATTAACAGAGACCAGCTCCAGCTCACAGGGCTAACCAATTGGGTCACATTGGTAGCCCAGATTTCTCCTAAAAGCCCTGCAGCATCCCAGTGGACAGAGTAGCAGAGAAAAAAATATCTTCATCAGGTCTCTCTAGCCAAGATGCTAGAGACCAGCTCCAGCACACAGGGTAAACTGGGGCAGATCACAGCACTGGTGAATAGCAAGCTGGTGGCTGGTGTTTCTCTCTGTACTCTAACTCTTCCCTCTTTCAGGCTGGTAGCCTTGCTACTTATACCTTGGCAGACAAAGCAAGCATGTCTTTATGAACCTCATACACACATGCACACATACAATTAATAGCAAAAACAAGGGAGCTTATAGAGACAAAATTCATCCACATATACATGAACATACACATATAAACATGTATATAAATACATACATACAGATAGATAGACAAACACTCAGTGTATACAGACAATCAGACACATAGACAAACGGACACATTTTTAGATGAAGCCGATGGCTGTAACAAGTGTTTATGTCTCTCTTTGGTATTTATATGATCTACTACAAAGATTTTCTATGTATGTAAGTAATTACCTCATTCAAAAATAGATAAATTGTTGCATAAGAAGGGAGTTACAGTATACTATTGATCTTAATATCGAACTATGTATTTTGTTCATTACAAGGTAAAGCAATAGATTTGCTATATGCTCATTATGAGTTCAAAGCTGAGTTTCTCTTTTCCTAATATCATGTATATATATGTGTTCATAGAAAGAATTTTTATGTCAGGCTTTTTCCAAGACACAGGTGTCTCTCTTGTATCTGTACAGATGAACATGTTTTTTTTTTTACTATATTCATATTCTCTTTCTTATCATGATGTACATCTGGACCATATCCTTGGAATAAACCTAGAATGAATCCCCCTGCTTGATCGTTAATTTATTTCAATCTTGTTTTCTTGTTATAATTCACATGGATGTTCATAGAGCTCCTGACAGTTTTTGGTATATTATAGGAGGGTTTTAAAGTTATTTGAATCAATTACAAAGCATTGTCAGGAATTATAAAATCATCTGTAGAATATCTGACCAACAAAGAGAGTAGCACCTATGGAGGAAACATTATTATTCTCTAGGCAGTGAGGGTCTCTGCATATATATGCCAGATATATGGAACAAGCATGGAAAACAGGTATAGCAACAATAAGTGATCCTGCTTAAACCTGGGACACACCCTTCATCAGTCAAGAAGGAGTGGGCTGCTTCCAGGAAGCTCACTTGTTTGCTTTTGACAATCCAGCATGTGATTGCTCCCAGCAATGCATGGTAAAAATATCTCTGGATTATGAGAGAGAAGAACATTTGCTGGAATATATGGGAATAATCATATGAATTTGACCTGTAAAATCCAGATAACCAACCTTTCATTGGACAAAAACTCATTTAATCTACTCAGTTCTGATGTAACCTGAAGGTGTGTTGTTAACTCTGGCAGGGTGTTCCAGCAGAAGATCCGGTCTCTTAGAAAGCATTGCCACAGAAATGTAATTCCTGTAATTTGGTTAAAAGTATTATTACATCTTTTCACAGAAATCATCTATCACCTCACTGTATGTCCAAGCTTTTGGCCCATACTTCCTTCCCTCCCAGTCTCAGTCACAAGCTCTACATTCTTAAGCATATACAGAACACTGACTCAGCATCAACTTTCACAATCCGTTGCATACATGGTGGTCTCCTTTTTTTCTATCAAGTACTTGATTTTGCATAGTGGGTGAATTACAATGTGCTTGGAGACCTGTGGTACTTGGTAATCTCAAGGGAAAGAATTCAGTATGAAGACTTTTTAGCTCAGAACATTAATATTGCATGTTCCTATAGCAGATATTTACTATCTGTGAAAATCTTAGTGTAATGTGCTTCAAATGAGTGCAATCCTATGGGAATGTGTAGACATGAATCCCCAGGCCAATTCTTTGCTCTAGATTTTGCAAATCTATGTTGAATTTAAAATGTGGGCAGAAATAGCAGTGAGTTTATAAAGAATACTCCAGTCTCCTACTCCTAGAAACCAGGATTGAACAGAATGCAGGGGTAATCTTCCAGTGCTGGCCTCTGAATTGAATTCTGCACAACTGCCACATATATACAGGGCACCTATGTCCATTTCACACATGCTCTGTGGATGGCAATACAGTGTAAAATAAAATTGGGGTACAGAGCTAAACAGGGAATTCTCAACTGAGGAATGTCTAATAGCCAAGAATCACATAAAGAGATGGTTAACATACTTAGTCACCAGGGAAACATAAATCAAGAGGACTGTGAGATGCCATCTTACACCTGTTGGAATGGCTAAGATAAAAAATAATCTCAAGTGACAGCTCATACTGTGAAGGGCATGGAGCAAAAGAAACACTCTTCTATTTCTGTTGGGAGTGCAAATTTGTACAACCACTGTGGAAATCAAACTGGTGGTTGATTACAAACCTGGAAATATTTGTGCCTCACAACCCAAGTTTACTACTCTTGGGTGTATAAGTGAAAGAAGCTCCACCACACCAGAAAAAAATTTGCTCAGCATATACATTGCAAATTTTTTTGCAACAACTGGAAAGAGGAAACTACCTAGATGTTCAGTAGCAGCATTTAAATATATATAGATAAATGAAAGAAATAAAAATGGAATCAAAAAACCATGGGGAGAGAAAGATTCAACCAGACATCTTCCCTCACCAGATGAAGCCTCCATTTCAGGGAATGGATTATATTAATCAAGTTACTGGCCAAAAGACCACATGCAAACTCCCAAACAGCAAGGCTATTGCTAAGGCTATTGGTCACTGTCATCAAACTCATGGTAAGGTCCTTATCCTAGTTTGGCTTTCATTGCTGTGAAGAGTCACTAGGCCTTCAACAGCTCTTTGAAATGAAACATTTAGTTGTGGTTGGCTTACAGATCTAGAAATGTAGTTCCTTATTATCATGGCAGGGATCATGGCCTCATACAGGCAGACATGGTGCTGGAGGAGGAGCTAAGAGTTCTATGTCTTTAAATCTCAGGCAGCTGCAGGAGACTGTGTCCCACAATGGGTATGGATTGAACATAGGAAACTTCAAAACCTGCCCCCAGGGGGACATACTTCCCCAATAAGGCCACACCTACTCCTACAGTGCCCTCCTTTCCCAATAGTGTCCCTCTCTGTGACTATACATTGAAACATACAAATTATGGGGGCCATGAATAGTTAAACAACAGCAGCCATATTGTTGAAAAAAAATACACGTTTGCATGTCATTAAAACTGGAAAATTCCCAGTGCTACATTTTTTGATCAGTCTGTGAGAGAATCAGAGGGAGGAGATATGAGCCACCTATCACATACAATGCTCCCTGTAAAGGGGTTCAAGAATATTGAAGTGGTTCAGAAACACCAAATATTGTCTAGCTCCCAAAAGAACCGCTGGTGTTTATGATCAATGTAAACAGGGCCTTCCCAGATGAGAGGGACAAAATAATGCACAAAGTAAAGGGTAAATAAGAAGTGCTAGAAATGAGAAGTGTGCATTTATTGGAGGAAAAACCCATTTATTCCTGCAGCTAAGCTTTGTGATCACTGAAATTACTCTCATATGTTACTGCACAAGAAAGACAGGGAAATTTCAGTGTATGTCATTACAAGCCTACCTCATGACCAGAAGGGGGCAAAATGGAGTCAATAACCCCCAGATAGAGAGGATACAGATGTGGAAAGGACTCTCTATCCTCCCTGGCTTCCTTCCTAATACTTAGTAGCTGCCCTGCACCTGCTGTGAAGTTTCCATACTAAAACACAGTGAAGTGTTGCACACTTCACAGGTTTACATCTTCTTATTTATTTTACTCAGCTTTTATTTTGTTCAATTAAAAAAATCCATACAATGTATTCTGAGCTCTGAATCTCTCCCCAAAGTCTTCCCGGGTCCTTCCTATGCCCATAGTCACCCAACCACACTCCCTTTCATTCTTTCTGTAAATGCAAACATATAGCCAAGAAACGATTAAAAGAGGCTTAAATCAAGCAAAAATAGCAACACACACACACACACACACACACACACACACACACACACACACACACACACACACAGCCAGGTAAAAAGAAACAACTCTATGCAAAAGTCAAGTAAGACAAAAAAATAAACAATGCTTTGAGACATGATATATACAATAATGCCACTGAGGTCAGTTTGTGTTGGCCATTTTTGTCTGAGCATGAATCCACCCTTAAGTGTGGTATACAGAATTATATTCTACTAAGCAAACAAAAATTTTTTTTGCAAGGGAGTGTCAGTTTCAGAAACTTCTTGGTTGGGGTTGAAAACCTATGTCCATGCCCTCTCTCAGCATGAGGATCTTATCAGGGTTAACTTGGTTCAGGCTCCATTCCTGAAGCCACAGTCTCTGTGAGTTCATATGTGCATCCGTCCTCCTGTATCTGCAAGACTCTCTTTCATTGGAGTCATCTATCTTTCTGGCTTTTATAATCTATTCATTATTTAAATTCTTTCTTAGATATAATGACTAACCATGAAGTCATTGTGAGAACTAAAAGAAATTGCAATATCTAATGCCATTTTCATCACCTGTGGGGTCTTTCTTTCCATTACCAAAGATGGAGTTATCCTGGGACTGCACTGAGATGGTCTATTAATAACTTGTGTCTCTGGGAGCAGCACTGCCCTTCCACGCAGTTGTCTCTGTTCAAAGACTCCCATGTTTAAATAAAATGGAAAGCTCACCATGTGCTTTATACTTAGCTTTATACAAAAATATATCTCCCATAAACATAGAGCGTGAACAAAACTATCGAGAAAATACTAAAAAGCAATTTACAAGTCTTATCTGCATATCAACAATTTTGCATACACTTTCAATAGGTTTAATAATTTTGATAAAAAACAGTGTAACCACAGATCAATAAAACCACTCCACAATCTGAAAGTAAAAATTATCCCATTAAGATAAACAAAATTACAAATTTAATATTAACAAATATGAATTGTTCATTACTTCCAGAAAGATTGTTTTAAAAATAAAACTGTACTGCATAACCTAATTTTCTTTACTTCAGTTATACTCACTTTTATTTCTCATGCCACATGCATTCTATGTCTAGTTTTATTTTGACTCCTATTTCAAGAACATAGATTTCACATACTTTTCTCATAAGTGTTCATTTTAGTTTATTCTACACCAGTGCCTATGGCTTTCATATCCCCACACCACTTCATGTATAAAGTTTTGTGTGCCCAGTATGATAACTCTCTGCTTTAACTTATTATGTTTGTTTTCTATATCTTCTCCCTCAATTCCTTAGACTATAAGGGCATAATTCTAGACTCTTGCCTTCTACAAATTAAACACACAAAAATATTCAAATTGTGAAACTGTATATGAATAAACACACGAATCATTTGTGTTTAAAGAACTGGTGATCTCATTCACCATATTTTTTCCAGGTTTATCCACATGAGTAAAGATATCATAATTCATGCTTTACAATTGAGTAGTATTCCATTGTACATACATCCCACACTGTGATTATCTATTTGTCTTTTGTTACAAATCTAGATGGATTCCATTTACCAACCTTTGAATGGAGCAGCAATAAACATGGATGTGTAAATGTCTCTGTAATGAGGAGTCATTTGAGTATATGACTGGGAGGGTACAGCTGGGACACAGCAGAGATTTATTAATTATTCTTTAAATAAGATTTATTGTTTCAAATGAAAGTGACCTATTGTGCTGCATATATAGTCATGTCTTTCTTACGCATTCATCTCACGACAGACATGCATTTTATTTTCATAATTTAGTTACTGCACATAGGGCTGCAATAAAGGTTGATGTTCTAATATTTCTGGCATATGTTCCATTTGGGTCATTTTGATCATTTTTTTGGTATGCAAGCTACTCTAAAGACCTGTCTACATTCTCATAACTTATCAGGTTTGGAGATTTCAAGTCACTGTCAATATCACAACCTCTTTCTGTAAATTCATCTGATAACTTTGTCCCAGCCTGAAGTAATTCCATCAGGCCAGAAATATATTGACAGGGTAGGACCAGGTGTTACATCCACAGCACCTGCACAGGGCTCAGGGAAGGGACATGGGATGAATTTCCTCAGAGAGGATTAGCACTTGAACCTCAGCATCAGCTGCCTAATCCAGGTGTTCTGTACTGCCTCCTTCTGCAGCTGGATCTATTCCTTATTTAAGATGTACATTTGTCATGAATATGCAAATTTTGTGAGTGTTTGGTTGTTACATACAGGGATGTCCACACACTATAACAACATGTGATCAGTGTCCTCTCCACAGTCACTGAACACTGTGGCCCTCACCATGGGATGGAGCTTGATTCTTTTCCTGTTTGCAGCATCTACTGGTAAGGGGTTCCCCAATTCAATCATTTAAGTGGGACAGACATGACAATGTCATCCACTCTGTCTTTCTCCTCACAGGTGTCCACTCCCAGGTCCAGCTGCAGCAGTCTGGGGCTGAGCTGGTGAGGCCTGGGTCCTCAGTGAAGTTGTCCTGCAAGGCTTCTGGCTACACCTTCACCAGCTCTGTTATGCATTGGGTGAAGCAGAGCCCTGGACAGGGCCTGGAGTGGATTGGATATATTATTCCTGTACTTGATGGTACTAGCTACAATCAGAAGTTCAGAGGCAAAGCCACACTGACTGCAGACACATCCTCCAGGACAGCCTACATGGAGCTCAGCAGCCTGACATCTGAGGACACCGCGGTCTATTACTGTGCTAGACACACAGTGTTGCAACCACATCCTGAGAGTGTCAGAAACCCTGGAGGATCAGGAAGCTGCCCTGAGATGGAGAAGACAGAGAATATACGTCTGGAGACTTGCTCAGGAACAATTGTCCCATGTGTACATTTGTCTTCCTCTTGCTCACATTACTTTATGTACTTTGTTCAATTTTCATGATTACAGCAGTGAATAAAGTGATGATAATTGAATTTGTCCCTACTTTACAGTGCAACTTGACACAGTTAACTAGTGATTGCCTTCATTATCAAGTTTACTTCTTAATAAATCAAGACAAAAGGGAAAACTTTGATAATACATAGTTACAAAATATCTCTGGATTCCACAAGACTGAAACTCTTGACAGAATATCTTTGAATAAATTATAATATTAATTTCACTTTTAAAATCCACATAAATTACCTATGACTAAATAAAATCTTCTTTCATAGTCTTAAGTGACCTGAATATGTGTTTTAAATTCTGAGTGTGTTTTCCAGAAATAGTTCTGGTCTTCTTGAATGTAAGAGATATTTATAGAATACTGTACTGCCTCATAAACTTAATTATCATATGTTGATCAAATCATTAGATCAATTTTCATAAAACTAATATATTGATCCAATGTATGTAAATATTAATTGAAGATAGTTTTGAGATTATGCACAAGTCTCTGTTCTCCAGTGTATTTCCAACCCCTATCTTGGTGCACTGACCTAAAGTCTCAGGCTTTTTCAGAACATGGACACACAATGACACATCATCGTCTCTCACAGTCCACTGGGCAAAGGGCATGTGAACTCAGAGAAACTGAAGCAGACATCACAGGAAAGACACAGTTCTGCCCCTTGTTCCTCTCCCTATATATTACAGCTTTCAATTTAGTCCAGATTTTTTATCCATTTTCCACTAAACAGACCTCTAAGCTGTTTCCAGTTTTTGCTAATGTCAATACACCAGCAATGACTATGACTAAGCAAGTGTCTCTAGGATCCATTGGGTATATTCCTTGTTACAAAGAGGCCACGCTTTTTAATAGAACATTTCATTTTGAGGAAATGGGTGAATATCATTCAGTACAGAGACACCTGTGGTAGCTAGCTGGTAATCTCAGGGTTTGATTCTGTAGCTCAGAACATTAATTTTGCATGTTCGTGTAGGAGACATTCTTTCCTCCTCTAATATGAATGCCCTCTGCCTAGTGTGGATGAGAGCTCATACACTGATTATGTTGTGGTAAACATGAAAGTCCTTGGTCACTTCTATGGTAGAGATCATTCAAACCTATGTTGAACTTAAAATTATTTTTTGAAATACCGGTGACTTCATAAAAGAACCATCCTGTGTCCCTCCAGCTAGATGATAAACATGATCAGAAGGCAGAGAAAATCTTCCCTTTCATGTCTCTGAACTGAATGTGACTCTCCAACGTACTGGAGAGACATCTGTCCAGTGGTGTCAGTCCTTGATTCAAGGAATTTTCCTGTTACATGATGTAGAAGTCATTTTCAAGTACTCAGATGACTCACAGAGCAAAGCTCCCCACTGTGTGCAGTCATTTTGGAAGTCAGTCTTACTGTTGCACTGGAAGCTGGGAACAGTTCTGTCTTTATATCCAAATACACTACTCTTTAGCATAAACCCAAACTACATTAGAGATGCCTGATTCTCATATTCATTGCTGCTCTATTGATATTAGCAAAAATTGGAAACAACCTAGAGGTCTGTCAATGGAAAAACTGGATAAGAAGTGTGGTACGAAACTGAAAGCTCTAATATAAACGAAGAGTGCCAGATTGAGACTTGTTTGTTTCCTGTGCTGGCTGCTCTGTTTTCTCTGAGTTCACATGACTTTTGCTCAGTTGACTTAGACAGCCTTGTTCTTCTAGTGCCCTCCACACCTTCTGGCTCTTTCAACTACATTTTCTGTGGACTTCCCTGAGCTCTGAAGGGTGGGATTTGATGTATGCATCCCATTTAATGTTATGTTCCAAGGTCTGTCTTTCTGCATAATGTCTCCATTGGATCTCACTACTTGTCATCAAAATTATTTTCATAGGACTCTGAGAGCATGAACAAATGGGTCTCTGATTCTGATGTCTTTTCTTGATTTGCCTTGTCCAACTTCATGGACAATGTGATAATTTTGTTTTAGCTTATTGTACTTATTGTTCTAAGTTTGTTTTTACCTTTTATAAGGCTGTCCTTTTCTAATGAGACATAGAAAGGTAGTGGACACAGGAGGATTAGAAGGGAGCACTTGGGAGTAGTAGAGGGAGGGGAATTGTAAATATGATATATTCTATGAGAAAAGAAAATCTATTGTTATTTCTTCTTTGTTTCTATTAAATAATTTATTAATCAATTTATAGCCTGATTTCCACCCTCTCCTAGTCCCACCCTCACCTCCTCACTCACTCAGCATGATCTTTTCTACTTCAGCCTCGTTGCCTGCAAATTTCATGATTGTTTTTAATAGGCAAGTAGTATCTCATTGCGTAAATGTACAACATTTTCTTTACCAATGGTTTGATTGAGGTACATTTAGGTTGTTTCCATAGTCTAACTATTACAAATAGAGCTGCTATGGACAAAGTTGAGTAAAAGTCTTTGTTGTTTGGTAGAGCATCGGTCAGTTATATTCCTAGGAGAGGTGTAGCTGGATCTTGCAGTAGCACAATTCACAATGTTCTGAGAAATGCCAGATTGATTTCTAAAGTGGTTGTACAATTTTGTAATCCAGTCAGCAATGGAGGAGTGTTCCCCTTTCTTCACAGAATGCCGTCATATGCAGTCACTTGTGTTTTTGATCTTAGACATTCTGACAGGTGTAAGATGGAATCTCAGAGTCATTTTGATTTTGATTTCCCTGATGACTAAGGACATTGGGCATTTCTTTAAGTGCTTCTCAGCAATTAGAGATTCCTCTGTTGACAATTCTCAACTCAGCTCTTTACCCTATTTTTAATTAGGTGATTTGATTTGATGGTGATTAATTTCTTACTTTCTATATATATTTTGGATATTAGCCTTTTGTCAGATGTAGCATTGGTAAAGATCTTTTCCTACTCTGTAGGCTGTCATTTTGTCCTATTGACAGTGTCCTTTGCCTTACAGAAGTTTTTCAATCTCATAAGGTCCATTTATTAATTGTTTATTTTAGTGTCTGAGCTGTCATACTTCTGTTCAGGAAGTTGTCTCTTGTGCCAATGAGTTCAAGGCTTTTCCCCACTTTCTCATCTAATAGATTTAGTGTATCTGGTTTTATTTTTATGTTTTGATCCACTTTGACTTCGCTTTTGTGCAATCTGTTTAACCTGTATCTATATGCCTTCTTCTACACTGAGACATCCTGTTCGACCAACACCATTAATTGAAGACGTGTTTATTCAACTATGTGACATAGGTTATTTTCTCAAAATTCATTCATCTATAAGTGTGTGGATTTGTGTTGCAGTAGAAGATCCAGTCTCTTGGATTGGAAGATATACTTATTTTAGAAAGCACAGCTACATAAGTATAATTACTGTAAGTTGGTTAAAATATTATGTCTTTTTCTAGAACTCATTTATCTCCTCACTGTATGTACAAACTCTTTGGCCCAAATTCCATTCTTTCCCAGTCTCAGTAACATGCCCTACGTTCTCAAGCATTTGCAGAACACTGATGCAGCATCAACTGTCACAGTCCATTACATACATTGTGGTCTCTCTTTTTATATAAAATACTTGGTTTTGAATAGGGGGTGAATTACAACACGCATGGAGGCCTGTAGTACTTGGTAATCTCAAAGAAAAGAATTCAATATGAAGTTTTTTTTTAGCTAGGAATACTAAATTTTCATGTTTCTGCAACAGTTATTCACTCTGTGAAAATCTGATTGCCATGTGCTTCATATGGATGCCATCCTATGGGAATGTGGGGGCATGAATCCCCTAGGCCAATTCTGTGCTCCAGATTTTCCAAGTCTATGCTGAATATAAATGTTGTTCAAAATACCAGTGAGTTTATAAGGAACACTCCAGTCTCCTACTCTTGGAAAGCAGGAATTGATAACAATTCAGGATAATCTTCCAGTCCTTGTCTCTGAATTGAATGCTGCACAACTGTTACTTATATGCAGGTGGCCAAAGTACATCATGTGTATGCTCTCTGGATGGCAATTCAGTGTCAATTAAAAATAAGGTACAGTGTTAAATAGAGAATTCTCAACTTAGGAATGTCTAATGTCTGAGAAGCGCATAAAAAGATGGTGAACGTACTTAGCTGTCAGGGAAACATAAGTGAAGATCACTGTGAGATTCCATCTAAAGCCTATTGGAATGGCCGAGTTAAAAAAACTCGAGTGACAGCTCATGCTGGCAAGGACATAGATCAAAGGAAACACTTTTCCATTACTGTTGGGAGTGTAAATTTGTACAACCACTGGGTGAATCAACTGGTGGTTGCTTTGAAAACTGGAATAGTTGTGTCTCACAACCCAGCTTTACTACTTCTTGGCATATACCCAAAAGACCTTACACCATACCACAAGGACACTTGCTCAGCATATTCATTGCCCCCTTTTTTTGCAACAGCTGGAAAGAGGAAAGAGCCGAGATGTTCAGTAGCAGCATTTAAAGAAATATAGATAAATGAAAGAAATCTAAATTGAATCTCAAAATTATGGGGAGAGAACGATTCAACCAGACATCTTCCCTAACCAAATGAAGCCTCCACTTCATAGAATGGGGTACATTAATCAAGTTATTGGTCAAAAGACATCATGCAAACTCCCAAACAGCCAGTCTATTGCTAAGGCTATTGGTAACTGTCATCAAACCGATGGTAAGGCCCTTGTGTTAGTTTGTCTTTCATTGCTGTGAAGAGAACCATGCTTTCAGCAACTCTTCCAAATGTAAACATTTATTTGTGGTTGGCTTACAGTTGTAGAGATGTAGTTCATTATCATCATCATCTTTTTTGGGAGCATCGCTGCATTCATGCAGACATAGTGCTGGAGAAGGAGCTGAGAGTTCTGTGTGTTTAATCCTCAGGAAGCTGCAGGAGACTGTGTCCCACAGTGGGTATGGCTTGAACATAGGAAACCTCAAAACCTGCCCCTATGGGGATATCCTTCCTCCAATAAGGCCACACCTACTCCAACAAGGCTCACATTCCCAATAGTGCCACTCTCTGTGACCATTCATTGAAACATATGAATCGATGATGGCCATAACTATTCAAACAGCAAGATCCATATTGTTGAAAAATCTACATTTGCAAGTCATTAAAACTCTGAAGAGCAAACAGCATAGGCAAAAAAAGTGGATGAAGAGAGGGAAATACATAGCAGGATGTTTGGGGAAGCAGGACCAGTATAGGGTTCAGATATGGGGGGGGGGGCGTGGTGTTGGCAGGTGAGAGGTCTAGGGCAGAGAAGGGGGCTTCATGTCTGAGACAAGTTGAAGACCTCTGACAGGTTAATCTCCTGGGAGGAAATGAGGGTGACTCTAGATGAGACTCCTAACAGTTGCGGGTCATGGAGAATGAAGAGGTTATACCCTAACCAAACAGAACTCCTAGTGGAGGGAGAAGAACAACAACCAAACCACAAAAACTTTGACCCAAAATTTACCCAGCCTACAATAAGTACATGGATAAAGAGGGAACAGAGATTGAGAGAATGTCCAACCAACCAATCCATGAGCATGGGAGAACTTCCTCTCTTCTGATATCTTCTTCGAAGAATAGAAGTTCTTGTCATACAGGTCTTTCAATTTCCTAGGGGGAGCCACACCCAGGTGCTTTGTATTATTTGTTTTTATGGTAATGGGTGTTGTTTCTCTAATTTTTTCAACATGTTGGAATTAGTATATAGGAAGTCTAGTGACTTTTTTGAGTTAATATTAATCCAGCCATGTGGCTGAAGGTCTGTATCAAATGTAGAAGTTCTCTGGTAGAATTTTTGGCATCACTTATGTATACTGTCATTTGTTAATAGAGCTCCATCGATTTCTTCTTTTCCACTTTGTTTTCCCCTTGATTTATTTAGCTGTTTTATTACTGGACATAGGATTTCAAGTACTACATTGGAGAGATACAGTGAGAGTGGGGAGCCTTGTCTTGTTCCTGGTTTTAGTGGAATTGCTTTGTTTCTTTCCATTTAATTTGATGTTGGCTATAAACTTGCTGTATATTACCTTTATTGTACTTAAGTATGTTCCTTGTATCCCTGAGCTATCTGAAACTTTTAACATGAAGGTGTGTTGGATTCTTCGGTCAGGTGATTTTCCTACATGTGTTCATATGGAGAGACAATCACATTTTGTTGTATACATTGATGGTGGCTACACTAACACATTGGAGCTGGTAGTGGGTTATTCAGCTTCACAGCTGTCATTCTCCAAGTCTTAGCAAATATATCAAGACTCTGGAAACCATTAGTCACAACCTTCCATGAATAAGAGGATGGTGATCTTGGGGAAGCTACATCCAGAGAGACAAGAGTTGTCTGAGGACACAGTTAGCATTGTTGAACCTTAAAGATACATGGCAAAGAGAAAACAGCACAACTGCTAAGTCTTTACTCACAACCATACAGCCCACCTGTGGTTCTAATGCTGAATTAGCAAACAGAATGAATCATGGCACATATTTTCCTTAAATCTAGTTACTTCTCAGATGTGCAAATATTTTCTCTATATTGGAAGTGATCTGTAGGTGGCACATTTGTTCCTCTTTGTGGTGTCTTGAATTTTCTACCCCAAGGACACCTTCAGGGGTGGGAAAACTGCCTTATAGACAGCTTGTAGCTCATCTCTAGCTCCAGTGTTTTGTTTGTTAACTCACTACTTCGTCAGTGGTCACTTCCATGCTATATCTAACATACCCTAGCTAAAGTACTGTGGTTCATGGAGACAATGTTCGCGGCAGAGCTTACCTTCCATTGTTGAAATATCTTCTCAAAATCAATAGGTACATTGCAAAAAGCGAAATAAGTGAGCTATCCCTGTGTGAGAAATTATTCAAGTGAGTTATCAGGACCAGCAGGGGGCACTGTGTATCTACCAATTTTCTAATAAGTAGAGGAGCAGCTGAAGCAGATAAGGAAGTTGGTCAGTGAATGTATCCCAGCAGCCTCTGTGGATTTAATTGGCAACATCATTATGTTCAGAGACTGTAACATTGTAGACACATTACCACATCCATGCTATATCCTGAAAGAGGTTATTGGTTAGAAAGCATCCATATTGAGAAGAACAATGGCCAAAACAGATGCATATGTTGATTGCATAGAATACAAGTTCATGACATACTTATAAATACTTATTAAGGATATAGGAGCCTCAGGCTCCTGAGCAATATGGGGAAAAGTGTCCCAGAGCTTTCAATCTCTAGATAAGGTATTTTTAATCTTGTTGATCATTGGATTGTGATAGAGAGCAGCCTCCAAAACTCTGAGTGAATGTCTGATAGAAGCAGGATCATCAATGAACCATCTCAAAATCACAAATGTGGTTGAACCTGCGTGTTGTCCTTGAACTCTTGAAGTGTTTCACATTAAGGAATATGGATATGGTGACTGATTTCTCAGTGTGATGGAAGAGCTCTATGTGTCGGAGTGGGGTAGGATGGTCAATGCACCTTCACATCATCAGAAATATGGTTGACTCTGAGGAGCTTCAGGTGTCTCTTGAAAACTTGATGTGAGGTTC
>NW_026131755.1:0-60906 GCF_903995435.1 Acomys russatus | reverse complement strand
ATGGAGGGAGGAGAGAGAGAGAGAGAGAGAGAGAGAGAGAGAGATTCAGAAATTATTCTGATTGTAATGACCACCAGAGCATATTCCTAAAATACAAGCGTATGATCAAGCACTCATTCCTTTATGATGTTAAATAAGAAACGGGCCATATGTTTGTGATTAAGCTTGAATTGGGAATTAAGATATTTCGGAGACTGAATTGAGTAGCAAATCATTAACACAGATTTACCTCTCAAAACCATCATATAATAATATGATACATGATCCTAGCCCAGCCACATGGCTCCCCAAATGGTGTGTGTTGAAGGTGAGACATAGTCCACATTTACTGAGCACCTGCTAAGCTCCAAACTGAAGACTTCTCTTCACAAATACTCCCAAGGCTAATTTTCATATTTCTTCATTTCCAATTGTGTATATTGGTATGACAACTTCCAATTATAATTGTTGTCTATATAAGAAGATCAAAGGCACATGGAAAGAGAGATAGTTGAGACTCCAAACCCGTCTACACTTTAAGAAATCAAAGGAAGGGACCGGAGAGATGGCTCAGTAGTTAAGATCACTTTTTTTCCACCAGAGGACTAGGGTACAGTTCACAGCATCCACACGGCAACTCCAGCCTGCAAGGGTACTGTGTGTGTGTGTGTGGTACACATAAAGGTGTGCATATAAAACACTCAAACATGTTTTTGGAAAACAAGTAAGCAGGACCAAAGCAAGGATGCAGGACCAAAGCAAGGATGCAAAGAGATTTCTGTGCATAAATTCACTCTAAAACTTTAAGATCAGGTTTTCTTCATATTTATTTGTGTGGCAGTTGCTACAGATCTTTACTGGATGGTTTTCAAGTTGTCAAATTATGTTAATATGCCAATAATTAACTCTCATCTTCACAAGCTTCCAGAGGTAATTAAATAAGATTGTCATGGTATATTTAAGCAACTCTTCCCACATTCTTGTCAGAAGAGCATTAGAGATGACTGGAAAAGGGCCCAGGTTGTGACTTCTGTGTTGTTGTCAGTTTTCCTGGGTAGACAGCTAAGTCTCCAGGCAACCCAGTGTGTGCATATTCAAAGGTCTGATCCTCCATCCCATGTCAGCTTTCCTCAACCCAGGTTTGTTCTAGAATCTCATAGCTGAGACCTTTACAGTTGGCTTGGCCATCTAATGGGCTTGGGAGTTTGCCTGGCCCAACATGCATCTAGAGTCCCAAACTGACGGTGTGCATCTTCCAAAGAGTCCTCTTCACATCTCACAACCTCCCCCATCAATTTGGCAGCATTAGTTGGCACTTATGAAAACTTAAGTTGCATTCTTAGGGGGAGAGGTGAAAAAGCATGTTCATAAATGATGGTGAATATGGTCGTTTTACAAACTTCAACTGTCATTATGTAGCCTGTGACAGGAACCTGGCTGTTACCTAGGAAATCAGACAATACTGCATTTTTGGTTTCTGTTGCAAAGCTCCACATTTTAATTTCTGCCACAGGTTAAAAAAAAATGTGTGTGTGTGTGTGTGTGTGTGTGTGTGTGTGTGTGTGCGCGCAGAGGGTGCTACACAGGTCATAGGCCCTAGGCCATGGGGGAGAACGCACTGCCACTACTCTGCCAAAGAGAGTATTGAAGCGACTCCTAATGACTTATCCTTGCATCCATACATTAGTGTATCTCTAAAACTCCCTGCCAGAGAAGAGTCTTTTTGCAGTAGGTATCAATTAACACAGAGACCCACAGCTGCTCAAGGAGCAGAGAATCGGAGACCAGAGCACTCAGCCCTAAATGGAACATCTGTACTGCACCTTGTCCTCCCAAGGCTCAAGATCCTTGTAGGAGAGGGAGTGGAAAGATCATGAGAGCCGGAGGTGGCAGACAGCATCAACAGGACAGTGTTTTCAAGACACAACAGACCTGATACTCCTATGAACTCACAACAGTTGTGACAGCATTGCATGAGACATGTGCAAGCTTGACACAGACAAAATCATAGTGCAGAGGATGGACGTGGGCGTGAAGCCCCAGTCCTGAGGCACTGTTAGCAAATGGTAGTTACTCAGGAAGGAAGGTGAGTTTTCCTCAAAGGTGTGGCCCCTGATAGGTTGACCATGGTCCAATGGACACCTGCACGCACATGGAAGAGAGCAGGGGCCACAGACGTCAGGCTTGATAGAGGGAAAACCACAACAACTGTTACAGTATTTTGTATCCGTTCGGCCTACAAAGCAAATAACTGACACAGAGAGACTGAAACGTTCTTTAAAGCTGCCAGCACTTCACTGGGCAGAGTCTGAACTGATTCTAATCTACTCGTAAACTAAACAAACTGCTCTAAACCTTATAACACACATATATCCCAAGCACTTGCCACTGTGACCCCTGGGCCGCTCCATGTCAAGTTCCCACTGTCCTCCTCCAACTGTCCAAAACTCTCTTCCCTCTCTAACCCTCCAACTTTTCCTCTCTCTCCAGGAAGTCCCGCCTTCCACTTCCTGTCCCTCTGCCCAGCTGATTGGCTAAATAGCGCTTTATTGATGGTTGATACATTCACTCAGCATTCTTCCACAAACAACAACAACAACAACAAAACAAAACAAGGGCCTAAAGTTCTGTGAGTCTGGAAGCAAGTGATTCTGGGAGGAGTTGGGGAATGAGTGAATATGACCAAAGTGTAACATATGAAATTCTCAAAGAATTCAAAGAGATTTTTTTTTTAAAGATGAGAGTCTCACTGTATAGCTTCCTTGAATAGCTTCTAGGACTAGCCCCCACCCTCATGTGAAATCCCAGCAGGAGGAGCTGCCCTGGCTGCAGTGGCTGGCCTGCCACAGGCAATAGCACATGATCATTAGCCTGGCTGCTATTGTTTGGCAGCTTCCTGTTACCCCATGTGGATGTGGCCCCCAAAGGGAAGCTCAGCAAATTCCATTCCCCCTTTTGGTTATAAATCAAACACTGGACCAAGGCTTTAATCCTTTACTTTCAAAACTGAAGCAACATCTCCCACCGCACTGACCTCAAAGCTACAAATACATTTCAGCCTTCTTGAGTCTTATACTAATTGTCATGTTTTAGAAACACAAATATTGAGAAAAAAACACAAGCTACTTTTCTCCATTTTTCAATCTAATATTTTACCTAATAAAAATTCCTTTACTTTGTATCTCAAAATTCTATGTAAAACTACAACTAATTCCCGCCACTGTGTTCCTTTACATATTATTTTGATTGTGTAAAAATGCCCACATCCTCTTCTATTTCTTTCCTGGGGTTTCTTTTGCTAGCAAGGTTTTTGGTTTTTTTTTGTTTTGTAGACTCAATCACCTTTTCCATTGATCCTAACTCTTAGTAGTAATGCCTTCACTTCAATACTTGGGATCTTTGTATTTACTCCTAAATGTATATAAATATGTGTATATTTATGTTTATATGCATTAGCTAACTAGGTCTAAAGCTAGGGCTGCTTCACTCTATTTTGAGCGTTACAGTCATGGGAGCCCCTTTCCCACTGACAGAGGGAAGGGTAAAATCAGAAGCAAGTAGTAAACCATCATTAGTGTAGAACAAGAAAATGCACAAACCATTGGGCCAAATCCGCTGTGGGAGAGGCCTGTTTTAGAACCATACTGCTTTCTCCAATCTCTTGTCAGGGGCCAAACCCAATTTTTTAGCCCAATGACATTTTATTAAAGTCTTCACAAATCTTGTTACAAGAATTCATCATATTTTCTGGATTAAAAAAAAACTGAAACAGTTCTTTCAAAATAACATTTTGATGAGTTGAGTGTAAATGAATTAGAAACACACGGATTAAATTCCCCTCAAAATACACGTGGGTTTCAAAATTAAGGGGAATTAACTTCTCCAAATGTTTTCAATTTCTCCTAACCTCAGAAGTTTGATGCATGGTTTGAGACAGTTGGCTTCATGCCAATTTTGTGCATCCTTGCCAGAGTTCTACCTGGGAAAACATTTTATTTTCATCTATCCTTAGGCCTGATGGCTTAACAATATGACTAAACAGATAGGTTTAGTCCTAAATTGTGCCATAAATATTATTTGAAGCCAAGCACGGTGGCGCATGCCTGTAATCCCAGCACTCTGGGAGGCAGGTGGATCTCTGTGAGTTTGAGGACAGGCTGGTCTACAAGTCTACACAGAGAGTTCAAGACAGTTGAGGATATACAGAGAAATCCTGTCTAAAAACAAAACAAAACAAAAATAAAAAAACAGAAAAAAATATTATTTGAAATGAGTCCTGTGCCTAAGCACCAGCTCTTTTGTTGACTTTACCCAGTCCTGGGTAATCTGAAAGTCCAGAGCAAACGATGACAACATGATGAAACTGCTGAGGTTTTTTGACAGTTTTGATCCTATTTTCACAGAAAGATATTAGGAAGAATAAAAACTTAATCTGAGGTGAAATTTATTAAGAAATTAAAACTGAAAATTTCTGCTCAATTTTCCCACACCATTTCTTTTAGCTTTTTTTTTTTTTTTTGTACTGGGATTATTAAATAAACGTAACACACACACACATACACACACACACACACACACACACACACACACACACACACACACACACACCTAAGTAAGGTCCCCAGGATGTCTTTGTGAGAGTTTGCTACTTGAATATATTAGTTACTTTTCTCACTGCTGCAATACTATAAGAATCTTAATCTAGGCCACCCTCTACCCCAATTTGCATTTGCTTGGTATATTGCAAAGAAGCAATACACCGTATGGTCCTGAGTCGCAGATTCTCTTTTGGAGATGTGACCAATCGCCCTCCAGAATGTCACAGCTTAATCCAGAGCTCTGGACTAGATGGAAAAGCCCATGTGTTTCGAAGTAGTTGCATCTGACAGTTTTGTGTGCTTGACTCCCACAGAAATTCTGGAGTCAGTTTCTATAACTGATACACAAACGACATAATATTAGGAACAAAGACTCGTGTCACACGGTTCTACAGGCTGGAAAGACTAAGGTAATGGGGTTACATCTGAGAAACGCCCTTTTTGATAGAGACCCGAGAAGGCACAAGGCATCACTTCAGAAAAAGGACACAAAAGTAGGAGTGCACTGGCTTGCACATATCCACACTTGAAACGACTCTTTAATCCATGGCAAGATTAGTCAATTCTTGAGAGCAGAGCCCCCCTGATCCTCTGAAAGATCCTACCTGCTCCTACCTTTTACCACCCCACAATGAGAACTAAATTTCAAGGAGGCTTTATCTGAGGCTTGTACATCTACTCACCTCAGATAGGCACCCACAACAGATCAAAGTGAAAATTACACTGAAGTCCAACTTGATGACACAGTGAACGGACTGGGGCCACTTAACATGAGCATAAGTGAGGAGTTACCAACAGGCATAGGGATGACTCCGAGGCAACTGAATCATGAAAAAGCCCAGATCAACACGGGTGATAACTCACAAAAGATGTAAACCCGATGCTTTCTGCACAACTTCCAAGGAACTCAACAGGTCAGAGCATCTCCTCCCAGTAACTCTGCCTGCCCAGCAGATATTTACAGCTTCCGTAACCTTGGGGGGAGGGTACCCCCTGTCAATCTTGTAAGGCAAATGAAATGTTTCTACTCCCGAATCTCATGAGTCTCCCCCCCTCCCTTTCTGGATGGAATGTTCCAATTCGGAAGAGATTGCTATATAGTGGGGTATCATGAAGCAACAAGAATAAACTCAGCCTGGGCTCCCACAGTGAAACTTATTATGAAAGTGGACCAGGAAAGAAGCCTGAATGGTTTCCCATCTCTAAGTATTATGTCAACCTCCTGTTCATGAAGGCATGAAAATGGGGTTGATTAGCACATACCACCAGTGACCGGGCTCCCCTGGAGCATCCCTCAGTTTAACAGTGCAGGTTCACATATGCCAGGAAGACCTTGTAAATTTAAAACCAAAGTTAACAGCTGCAGAAGCCTAGGAAGCCTCTCTCTCTCTCTCTCTCTCTCTCTCTCTCTCTCTCTCTCTCTCTCTCTCTCTCTGTGTGTGTGTGTGTGTGTGTGTGTGTGTGTGTGTGTGTGTGTCAGGCTTCCAGAAGCTTGACAACTAGAGAAAACGCCAATGTTGGGTACAGACAAGGCCTGGAACCATCAATGACAACTGTACAAAACTGGAGCTTCCCAGCATGCTTAGATGCTAATCTGTTACAGCAATGGGTTCTCCACAGTTGACCCAGAACCATTGTCTTATGCCATGCATGGATCATGTAAAATGTGCCTCATTCAGCCCCAATCCAGACCTACCAAGCATGAAACTATGGGATGGAAATCATGCACCTGTTCCTTCACAAGTTCCCAAGGTAATCCTGCCCATGCTGAGACTTGAAAATCGCTACTCTAGTGAAAATTACGAAGTAGTAAAAACAAAATCATAATTATCTACGAAACTACTCAAACAAATATGCAATAAATACCCAAAAAATGAAGCTCATCTGCAGTATCACAAGGGTGCTTCTAGGTATTTCTATATGAGGCTTTTTGTTTCAAAAGATCTGAGAAACATTCAGCTAAGACAAAGCAGATGTGGCTCGATCCATACATACTAAATGAGTGGCTTAGAGGCCTGGGCAGGGTTTTGTGTGGGGTCTGCCCAGCTTCCTCTTCCCCTTTGTCACGCCATCACGGGACCTGGATAGCAGTGTTCTCCCATCCAGGGTTACACACAGTATAGTCACCATCCAAGTCCCGAAGGGAACTTGTCGAGTGACTGAACGGGACTGGAGCACAAGCCAGTATTAACTTGCATGAAGATCAATACCTTTATCAGTGAAGATTTCTAAGAAAATGGATATGATTTGTTTCTCAAAAACCATTTCTCCATCTTCTTGCAAGTTAGTCAACAATTCTCCTGTGAATGAGTTCTCCTGTGAATTATGGCCTTTGGGTAATTATGATGTCAATGTCGGCTCATATTTTGGAGCAAATGTGCAGCAGCCTGGTGAAGATGCTGATAACCAGGAGGCCCCAAGGGTGTGGCAGCAGTGGCTATGTTGTATATCTCTGTCCCTTCTTCCCAATTTTGTGGCAGATCTAAAATTATTCCTAAAAGTCTTTTCAATTTAAGTTGCTCCTTTAATAGTGGACATTGCCTTTGAATCGCCTGGGTGTGCTGTACAAAGGCAGGCTCTGTTTGTGGGTGAGGGTGAATCTCTAAGTTTCGTATTTACCCCCAGAGATGCCCACGCTGCTGGGTCACAACTGTGGAGGTGACACAGACACAAACTCCAGCTCCCATTCTTGAAAATAAGTATGAGAAGACAGGTTGACTGAAAAGCTCCTAAGTAAAAATGCATCTGGAAGCATGAAGTTCACTAGGGAGAGTCAATAATTTTAATGTCTTGATGAACTAGATTAGGAGAAGAAAGGAAGGCTGGAGCGGTGGCTCAGGGCTTACAAGCACTGACTGCCTTTCCAGAAGCCATGGGTTCGGTTCCCAGCACCCACTTCAAACAGCTCACAACCAACTTCAGTTCCGGGGAATCGTCTGGTCTCTGTGAACCTTCATGCATGTGCTCCACATACACGCGAGCTAAACACTCATTCATACACATAAAATAAATAAGTTTAAATGTTTAAAATTTTTAGCAAAATATTTCATTCTAGCTCATATTTTTGCTTTTATTAGTTTGTACACAATATATTTATGTAATATCAGGATCCAGACATTTACAATATTTAAAATTTTCTATAATTTCATTTGTGGGAGATTAGAAAATTAATTTTGTAAACTTTACTGTTTGATGGTTTCATACATGCATGTAATAAGTTTGTATCAAAGCCACTGCCCAAGTCTCTCCCCTGAAAAACCACCTACCTGGTTTGTTACTATTGAATAATTTACGAATCACAAAAGATTTTTTCTTCTTATAATGTAATCAATCAAATTTTATTCTTATACTATTTGATATTCTTTGGTTTTCCAAAACAATTTCCCAGCTTTTATCTTTTTCCTCAAGCCTTTCCTGCACTCTCCTGCATCATCTTCCTGCCTTGTCCCCCATCTTCCTGCCTTGTCTTCCATCTTCCTGCCTTGTCCCCCATCTTCCCGCCTTGTCCCCCATCTTCCTGCCTTGTCCTCCATCTTCCTTCCTTGTCCTCTACCCTTGAGTTTCCGATGCATGGACTTCAGGAAGATGATGACTTCTTTCTAGAAGGTCACCATTTGGAGCTAAAACTTAAGACAAGGAAACTCGGGGATCATTAGCCTATCCAGCTGGCCCAGGCACAAGTCTGACAACTGAGTTGGATCCAGTGAGCGCAGAGGATTCAGTGTCATTTGTCCTGAGCACTGGAAACAGAAGGGTGTTCACCCAAAGGCTAACAAGTTTTGGGGAGTCCTGGGGATGCTAGAGTTACACAGACAGCTCTTGAGTGGAGAGAATTGAGTAGCAGAGTTCTTGGCTGGAGAAAGGGTCTGTTAATTGATCTGTAGAATCCTTCCTTGGGCTCAACATCCCATTCCCCTGCTTCCTGTGGCTCCAATCGCTGTTTTCAGAGGCGTAAGAGAACTAACACAGACTTCCTGCCTGTGTTAGTGGCCAAGGAGATGTTTACAATGTTTAAAAAAAATCAAGATTCTAAAATCTGTACATTAAAAAAATACTGCTAACTGGGCATGTATTCAGTGCTAGAATTATGACTAGTTACATTTCATTTAAATGTTTTCAAAGGATTTGACCGAATTTTGCAAAATTAAATTTTAGATGTCAGGTTTATTTAAACAGTTTGAAGGTTCGAGTCGGGCAAATCTATGACAATGGTGCTGACATGGTTGGTAAAGAAAAAGACGTAAGACTGTAAATTTGGCTGAAAACCAGAAGCTTCTTTGTGCCATGCGGGGCACATGTTTTAAATTTGTTACTATGAGCCATGGCCCCAGCTGGGCCAATAGCAATGGCAGTCCTTGGGACAAGTCAAAATTGTATATGACATTTTTTGGACTTGCCCCAAAATGGAACATCTCGATCAAACACTGTCATTTTTTACTTTAGGGGTTCTCTTGGTCACATGACATATGCTGCCAGAATGCTGATAAAAAAAAAAATCAGACTTAATTCAAACAAGACACAAATGCATCAGAAGAGTGAAGTGAAAAAGGAAGATGCTCCAATGAAGAGGAAAGCGAGCTCTACGAAATTAAAATTAACTTTGAGTTTGCATGAGCCAGACAGTCCTTTGGCAGGAGCTGAGGCTGCTACTGCATTAGCGTGTTGAAAAAAACGGATTTTGGCCATTCTGCTTTAAAAAGGACTTTAAAAGTTACAGATAAAAACATGTGCCTTCTTCCTAATTTAAAAGTGTGTGTGAGCTGTGGAAGAAAAAGGAAAGAAAGAATAAATAAATTAGAATAAAAAAACAAAACATTTGCAACTGTAAGGGGGAGCATTCAAGGACAAATAAACCAAGATTCCTCTTCTACAGAGAATAGTTGCTGAATACTAGGTTAGGGGACTGAAGAGATGGCACAGGGCCTAAAGCAAGAGGACTGGAGCTGAGATGCCCAGAACCCATGACAATGCCGCGGGCATGGTGGCTCACCTGTAAGTCCAGCCTTGGAAGGAAGAAGGGAGGAAGCCTCAAGAAAGCCAACAAGCCTTGCCAGAAGCTCTGCAAGCCCTGTGTTTGAGACAGCCACCTCAAAATAAGAAGAATAAGCTGGGAGAGTGATCGAGAATGATGCCCTGGGGCTTCACATGTGCATACACACATGTAGGTACACGCACACACATGGACACACACCTTGCATATACATACACGTGAGAAGAAGAAAAAAAAAAGGGAGTGAAGGTGATAGTTTAAACTGAATAGTAGACAAATAATGGGAGAGCGTCTTTTATAATATTCTGGCACTGAAAATTCAGAATGAAGATTGTAGGAACTACAAAGCTCAAGTGCAGGAATTTTGTTTTGTTGTGTTGTGTTGTGTTTTGTTTTGTGTGGGTACCGAGGATAGAACCAAGAGCCCTGAGAATGCTAAACACATACCCTTCCACTAGGCTACTTTTCTAGTCTCTGCTCCACGAATCCAGATCGTTCTCTAAAGGAAGTGACAGGTGTTAAAGGTGACACAATTTATATGGTAAAATTAAAATTTACAGTAAACCTTGCCTGTCTTATGTGGTGGTATCACCATATTTGCACCTGGCCTATACACTTCACTCTTTACTTCCCACTCCAATAGCACTTGAATTGTGTTAAAAATTCCATTCGTGTGGCCTTAGAAGTGGTGTATCTCTCAGCTAACTTTAACATTGTGTTTAAAATCCATTCGTGTGGCCTTAGGAGTGGTGTATCTCTCACTTTAGATTTTAACAGCCTATTGAAGAAGAGCAATGACTGGACATGTCCACCAACTTATCATTGTTTTCTGTGAACACAAATAATTTTTTCAAAAGTTATGACTAGATATCAGAATGGTAGATTCTGTCAAATTAAGAACAAAGGAAAATTAAAAGGTAAAAAATATAATTCATGATTTCACTTTTAATAACTCACCTGAATATCACTGATATATCCACAATATTAACCAAATCCCATCATCTTAGATACTTGACTGACTTTCTGTCACATTAAAAACCATAATTTCTCATTTACCATTATGAAGCCCTCTCTGTCAATGTAGAATTGTATCTGTTTGATTAGACAACTCATCAGTTTTACTCACTCCTTTTAAATGCTGTGTGCATGAGACATCTTTTCTGCTTAGTTTCCAATTTGTTGCTGAATTCCATGATTCTTTACCTCCCTAATTAAAAAACTGTTTTGTGGTGCTGTATATGGACGCCAGAAATTTATACATTCTAAGCAAGTGATTAACACTGAGCTACATCCTCAACCATCAGCACAGGGTCTCCATCCTCAACCATGGGCTACAGGATCTCCATCCTCAACCATGGGCTACAGGGTCTCCATCCTCAACCATGGGCTACAGGGTCTCCATCCTCAACCATGGGCTACAGGGTCTCCATCCTCAACCATGGGCTACAGGATCTCCATCCTCAACCATGGGCTACAGGGTCTCCATCCTCAACCATGGGCTACCGGGTCTCCATCCTCAACCATGGGCTACAGGGTCTCCATCCTCAACCATGGGCTACAGGGTCTCCATCCTCAACCATGGGCTACAGGGTCTCCATCCTCAACCATGGGCTACAGGGTCTCCATCCTCAACCATGGGCTACAGGGTCTCCATCCTCAACCATGGGCTACAGGATCTACGTCCCACGTCTTGAACTATAGGGTCTACATCCATAGCACTTGATGTATACGGTCTACAACCTTAGCCATTGGCCACCATATAGCTCAGATGACCCTTGAACTTGCTATGTAGCCCAGGCTGTCCTCAGACTTGAACTGTTCTTTCTTCCCAAGTACATGGGCTAAAGTGTGTATAGAAATTCTTAACAAAATTTTCACCTTTTGATTGATGCATAATACTTCCATGTATTTATATGGCACAAACCGATGTGTTAATTTCTATATGCTTTGTGGAATAAGGAAATTAGGCCAATTAACATATATATTGCCTCAAGTATTTATTATTCATTTGTGACAAGGGCATTTAAAGTTTTCTTATAGTTATTTTGAAATGAAAAGTGCACTCTTCTACGCTAAGCACCCAAACTCATTCCTATCACTCTGTACTTTACCACCCACCCTACCCAGCCTCTGGTAACCTCCCTTCTGTTCTCCATTGCGGTAGAAACATGCACATGCAGTCATGACGTCATGTGATGCCTGTCACTACGGCTCTTTGTCTCACAAGGGAAGTGAATTCCAGATTGGTACTCCACACTGTCCCTAGCTGTCCATTCTCCAGGTCTCCATGTCTCTGGCCCATGTCTCCCAGGAACTTTGGCTTCCTGGGTGTGTATTATGCTATTCAATGACTGAGACATATTTGCTGTCTACATTACTACCCAGATCGCCATCCATGGCACCTTTAATTCTGACATTGTTATTCTTTCAGAACCAAGTAAGGGGTGGAGAGAATTCAGACTTCAAGCTGTTGCTTCCCAAAATATGGGCATCTCTTTGATACAGTTCTTTGACATGGGCTGGTTCACCTGGTCCCCAGAGCTTCGGGTACCTTTCCACTGGAAGATAGAGATAAATGAGCAAATTTGCCAAGCAAGCACAGATCTCGTGCAGTGGAGCTACACATCTGGTGCACATTTAGGGAGTGTGCAGATAAAGTAGAGAAGTGGAGGGGGAGAAATGGTCCCTTCTGAAAGTCAAGAATCCTGGTGGTCCCACGCTTATCAGATCTTCTGCCGACGTTTTTCCCAGAAACCAATAGTCCTTTCATCAGGAATTTTTGAAACACTCAGATGGACCCAAAGCTGGCACTGGAAAAGGTTTTAATTTGGTTCAAAAACTTCAAACCTATGAAGTTGGACTGAGTTCTGACCCTCACAAAATGCACATTCCTTCAGAGGTCACTTGACTTCATCACCAAATACTCTGAGATGTAGCCCAGAGTTCCTGGTAATTATTCTTCATTGAAGACCATGGAACTTCGGTTTTGGGGAATCGGGCATCCCACTTCATTTTGTGGATTCTTGTTTCACTGATAAGGCCATTAGAGATATATGAAGGTTCCTCTTTTATCTTGTATTCTCACCCTCGCTTTTCCCACCTTCTCCTTCTCAGCCATAGTCCTCCTACCCTTCAGCTTTGTAATCTTACTGTTCCTGTGCTCTCAGTCTGCAAACCTGGTTCTGATTAACAGTGTAACTGGAATAAAAATAGATTATTAAGAGAAAGTAATCATTTTTGCTAGTAAAGTTGTACTCAAATGATCACGATTTTCCTGTTTCTAGTTAAATCCTGTAGTTATAGGCATCAGACCATTCTAGAACTATATAAGCTCCTGCTGCTTCTTTGTATGCTAGTGATAATGAATTTAGGACAGATTGCTCAAATATGCCCTCTGTGGAGTGTTGAGTAAATGATTTGAGCCTGAAAATGCCCCCATCCAAATAAACTGTATCATGAGCCCTCGTACAAACCAGTCAGCCAGCAAGTAGCTCAGGGAGGCTTTGGAACATGGTTTGAGTTGTCTTTCCTTTCATTTGGGCTTTCTCTTGGTTATAGAAGCAATGACTATTACAGAACACATTGTATTCCACAAAAGGGAAATACATCAAAATTCTGCAAGCTCGGGTAGGATTGAACTCTGTGTCCCAATGTCCGGAGGCATTATCAGGGACATTGTTGCTTTGTGGTAATTGTGAGACTGGCATTAGCTTTGAAATGGACACCATCCCACTTAGAAGTTCTTTCTTCACACAAAAACTGGGAGACATGAATTTTCTGGAAATTTTAAATGATTTTTTTTGTATTGTGTGTTCCAAAGCAAACATTCTGCCTGAGGTCAGTCAAAGGGGAGGGAATGGAAGGACCGTTCCATGTCTAGTGGCCAGGACCCTGCTGGGAAACAATGCGAGAGCCAGGCAGAGGCAAGATGGGGAGTGAGAAGGAGGCAGGATATGAAACCCCTGTCCTTAGGGTCTTGAACGGGAGGGTTATTGAAGGATAACCATGACCTTGCTTGTAAATTGCTTCCTGGAAGGGAGAGTTCTCATCTGTGTGTGCTGCGAACTGTGCGTTGACACTGAAAGGATTGCATTTCCTTCCCCTAAAACTAGTCTTTATATTTTGTTGGCAACAATGTTCAGGTACGCTCAGAGGTCGGCACAGTTGAAAGCAGCTTTTTCACTACTTTAGGGCTAGAACCACTTTCCTCTGTGGCTGAAGCTAACCTTTCACCTACATGCTGCCCAAATCCTTCAAACTGTTCTGCATCCAGATGCTTATGGCTAGGCCACTCTTCACAGGAAAGAAAAAAAAAGTAAAGAAATTATGCCGATGGCTCCTGATTGTCCTTCTTGGCCCTCCATCCCTCCCAGGGTGCCCACACACACCACAGGGTTACAAGGTGTTGGGTTTCTTGAGACTCTGGACAAATTCCCTGAGCCTCTCACCTTCCAAGCCAAAGCAACCTTTTCCTATTCTGACTCCCAGATCCAGAAACACACTCCCTATTTTCTGGGCAGATTGCCTGTTGAGAATATGTCTGCAAAGTGGGATATTCTCTCCGATATTAAATGGAGAACTGGCGATGACATCAGCAGGTTCATATTGCCAGAAGAACCTCAGTGTCTCCTGTCCAACAAAATCACATTTTCAGTTTCTCTCCTCATCAGCTAGTGAGTCAGCTGATCTGCAGAAGGCAGCTATGGCAGGATAGCACAGTGACTGAGAGAGAGAGAGGCCACCGAGGGAAAGATGTGGGTTCAAATCCAGATGCTGCCATGTCTTAGTTACAGGCAGCAAAAACAAGTCATGTGCTGAGTTTCCTGAGCAACAAAATAAAAGGTCCTGCTACGCCATGTACTGTATTGAGGGAAATGAATTAAAGTACAGAATACTTAGACCAGAAGCACCCAGCTGTAGGCTTAGATTTTTCAAAACCTACTTTATTTAGGGTACTTTAACACTTCTACCTCCCTTCTAACACACAAACCTGAGGCAGAGAAGAAGACTAATAGGTAAGGGGGGTTGGGAACGTGTTTATAAGTAGTTCCTTGAGACAATTCCACCCTGCATTGTCAGGACACCAGCAGTCCAGTCCAATAGCAAACACTAAACAGCAGTACAAATCCATAGTGGCAGCACAATCCAGCAGAAACATCAAGGCTCCATGAAATTGGCACAGGCCAGCAGGAGCATCCAGAATCAATTGGAATACCACAGAAAGCTCTCTGGTGCATTTCTCTCTACACACATTGCACAGCAATGCAAAAGTATCTTCTCACTGTAGGGGTTCTATTCATATTTTTTTCTAAGCGTCACGTGCTCTCTCAAGTGCCCCAGTGATATAGGGTATGATTCTTCAAGAGTAAAACAGAGGTTGCTAGGACAACTGGAAAAGCTCGTGGAGTGTCATGGCGCAGAGTACGTCACCTCTAGGATGACTCCTTCATCATGTCACATGGTATCCGAGCCCAACTTGGGAAGTGACTGCTTTGATCTCTAGCACAAACCTGCACTACTGTCATTTTAAAGTGTCTTTTAAAAGTGATTAGCTAAGGTGATTATCATAGGACACACCTGTAATCCCAGCATTTGGAGGCATGGAATGGGAGGATCAGAAGTTTAAGGCCAACCTTTGGCTTGTCTCAAAAAGCAAACAAAAGAGAAAGATAAACTAACGATACAGACTAAAAACGTACCTGTGGTACCAAAGACTCAAAACATGAATCTTTTTAAATGTGTGAGTGTTTTGCCTGTGTCTATGTATATATACATTGTGTGTACCTGGTGCCAATGGCATCCATAAAAGGGCATCAGATCTCCTGTAAATGGCATTACAGACTGTAGAGGAATGTTGTTTTGTTTGGTTTCATTTTTCAAGACAGGGTTTCTCTGTGTAGCCTTGGCTGCCCTGGACTCACTTTGCAGGCCAGGCTGGCCTCAAACTCACAGCAATCTGCCTGCCTCTGCCTCCCAAGTGCTGGGATTACAGGCGTGCGCCACCACCCAACATGTGGAGGAATGTTAATTCAGAACATTCTGGCTGTTCTGGCAAGAGATCACATTCAAAGACCTTCTAGGTATGTGTGATCTGACTGGAATACAAACATGCCTTTAATCCAGGAGACAGCCACAAACAAACATGAAGGTAAAGTTAGCTTGTAGAAGGAAGCACCCATGTTTGAAAGTTACATCTAATTGAGTGGCAGAAGAGGTGACAAATCAGAGAAGATTTGACAGAATAGGATGTGCAGTTTTTCAGAGAGAGGAGACAGTTTTACCAGGGCAGTAATAGAGAGATGGGTTGCAGAGAGAGAACTCAGGTGAAGACAGAACAATCCAGAAAATGAGAAGAAGACAGAAGATTAGAGCAGAGTGCTGAGTTAGTTTGAGGCCAAGCAGAGCAATTCCAGGCCAAGAGGGAAGAACAATTAAATAAGTCAGCTGCCAGAAGAGTTTGAGCCAGAACAGCTGAGTTGAGCCAGCCAAATGGAGCTCAGAAAGAACAAGGGTGATCTTATTAAGCAGTTAAGTCTCAAAGGCTGAAAACACTCTAGGCCTAGGTCCGATTGTAAGGAGGCTAGAAGCTTCCAGGACTAGGCCTAGGTTAACAGAAAGAGTCACGAAGCCTCTGAGACAATTGAGCTAGGAGAATGAAAATTACTTTTACAACAGACAGTTGTGAATTGTCATGTGGGTGCTGGGAACTTAACCAAGGTTTTCTGCAAGAGCAGCAAGTGCTCTTAACAACTAAGCATCTCTGTAAATCTTAGAACACTGTTTTAAACAATATTTTATTTAACTTTAGAAGGTAATATATCTTGGTCATATATATATACCCCAACTCTCCACCTGAAATCCCCCCAGGCTCTTCCCCCAACATAGCTCCCTTCCAACTTCATGCCCCTTGTTTTTTGTTTTTTGGTTTTTGTTTGTTTGTTTGTTTTTAAATAACCTACTGGGTCCAGTTAGAGATGCCTATATGCACATGGGTGCGGGACATCCCCTGGGACATGGAAAAGCTATCAAAGGCACAACCTCAAAGGACAGTGGTTATTCCTCTCCCAGAAGCCATCAACTCCCCATAGCTCCTCAGCTAGTGGTGAGGCCTCAGCAGCCCTTTCAAGATCTGTGTTTGAATGTTTAACTCTGCTCAACTCATTATCCACTATGAGGTTATGTGTGTAACATCCATCCAGTGTACACAGATGTCACTTTACAGCAGCTCACCTCAACCTCTGGCTTTTGTTTGAGGTTGCGCCAGAATTTTTTTTTCAAGATTTAAGTTAGTTGTTTGCTAATAATATCAGTGCAATTAGAAGTTTCCATGTCAAAACTTAAATTTTTCTGGGCATTTTCTCTTTGTCTATTTGGACTATCTTATTAAAAATCAGATTTGTTTAGAGCTGGCTAAGTGTTCATCCCTTTACGTTGTAAAGGGAGAGACCATGAGGACCGCCAGATGTCCAGGTGGGTCAGCCACCAAACTCACTCCTCTCTCACTCTCTCAGTGTCTGCCTACCCTGTCCCCAGTCTCTTTATCCCAGCCCCCAACTGGAGTGAAGACTTCCCGCTCAACAAGACTATTGCAGCCACAAGAAGTTCAACCCCCAACTCAAGGGGAGGCCCCCTGCTTAACCACAGGATACCCCAACCAGGAGAACAGACAGGAAACAGAAAGCAAGGGAAAAAACACCAATCCAACAAAGATAAACTCAGAAATCAGCACCGAGACCTATAATCATAAGCCCAGTTGTGTAGAGACCAGCATAAGAACACAATCAACCACAGCCAAGGCAATATGTCACCACCAGAAACCAGCTGTCCTACTACATTGTAAAGGCATTTGCTATTCATATTTTCTGCCATAACCTAGTGAGTTCTAAGGAACCTGTAGAAGCCCCTGGGCTTACAATCCCCAATTTACATAAATTCAGGCACTTGGCTATGTAATAACTAAATAATACACAGAAGGTAGTAGAAGCCTGCCCACAGGTTTCCCTAGCATCTCTGCCAACCTTTCCAGGTGTCAAGTGATTGACAAGTTGCACAGTCACTCAGACATCATCCTCAGACTCCTGCCACATATTAACTAGCTGTCATGGGCTTACAGCAAAGGAGGTTTCTAAGAATAAAAGCCTTTAGGCCAGCCTTTTGAGGCATATCTTTCCATGTTCACCATGCTGGTCTCAAAATCCTGGGTTCAAGCATTCCTCTTGCCTCTGAGTAATTACAGACTACTCTCATTGCCCAGATAGATACCTTTAGAAATTGCCATAGCAATCTGGCATTGCTACAGCCCCAGATGTGTTAACATCTAAGTCTTCGTTGCCTTAGTTTGGATTCTGCCAGACTTACCTGGAGATCAGCATGAGTGAGCTAGAGACCAGTCATACACAATGAGGCCGCACAGTGACTCATGAGAAACTGTAAATTTCAAAAACACCTAGTCCGTCTCTTAAGAGAAACTCCAGACTAGGATATGCTCAGCAAGGAGCAGAATGCATGATTGAACATAAGCGGAAATACATGCACATAATGGCACTGAGTCAGCAAACCTGGGATGAGGTGTAATTAGGGTTGGATAAAAACCATCATTGGAAGTAATTTCACCCCATGTCATGTTTTAAGCCACCATGATCCCAAATAATCATTCCTGCAGAACTCTTCCAAACAACACATTTTTCCTTGGTATTCAGCATGCCCCTTAAATCCTCATCCCTGTTTGCCATGGAACCTGAAGACCTCCCTGGGGATTTATGAAGATCATGCATTTGGGTTTTATGATGAATTCCTCTAGTTGTTCTAACTAGTATCAGAACCATTTGTAGGGGTTTCACTTGGCCTTTCCCATTGCTAGGAAACAACTTGATTTTGTTGTTTCTGCTGCTGCTGGTGGTGGTGGTGCTGCTGCTGCTGCTGTTGTTGTTGTTTTTTCCATGAATAATGATTTAACTATTCCTGACACTCCTTCCTATCCCTTTCGCCTGCCAGAGAACAGACCTCCTGGCAGCACTGTGGCAGCCTGTGCTGTCCCCTAGCCTTTCCCATTACAAGGAGCATCCACAGAGCTGCCCTGACTGCACCACAATGACAGTTTACCAAAGTGACGAGGCTGCTTTGGGTTCACCCATCTGATTTTGAAATTCACGCTGATGAGTGATAAATGGATGCCCTTGACAGACCATAGGAAAACGTTGGGAACGCTGTTTCTAAGGCTTCAGTGAAGATCCCTGACCACTGTCAGTAGCAATGGCTGATGACCTTGCTGTTCCAAAAGCCAGTGTTCAGTCTGACATCCCAGCCACCCAGGCTGCCCTACAAAGATCTTTACCCTGAATTGTACTGATGACTCCAGGGAAACAATCAACTTGTGGTGATCACTTCATTAGAAAAATGATGAAACCAGTTCCACCAACCCACCCATACAAAGGGACAGGGCTTGCAGAAAAACCTGCTGGTATGTTGAGGGCCAGCTCCCTCTGAAGGCAAAGCAAGACATGTAGGCAATGCAAGCTAAGACAAACACTTTAGAATTATCACACAAATTCAATTGTAGCACAGACTCGACAATATCCCTTCTCTGACAATGTCTTCTCGTGAGCCAAACACGTAGATGGAATAAGTAAGGAGAATGTGTTTGGGGAATAGCACATACTGGTTTTCCAGCCAAGGGGCCATTTACTCTTAATAGTTATGTTACATATGAGCTGAAAAATCTGACAGCAATTATAGCTCAATGTGATCATATGTGATGGCTATAATAGGTGGCCTCAGAGATATGCACAATTTTATCCCTTTATTGTTGACACTCTGGTATACTTGGAAAATGTTTTGTGAATAAGTTGTTTTTATCTCCAAGAAATACACTCTAGGACTTACATTTTAAAGGAAACATTTTGAGAGAATGGCTGGACCTTATACGAACAAGAATAAAACAGGACTTTTGTCCTCAAGTGACAAAGATGTAAATGATCATATATTGAGACATATATATATATATATGTATATATATATATATATATTCTCTTTTTAAAGTGACATTTGCTTGGTAACTATAGTTTCATCTTTTTGTGTGATTTTAAGACATGTTTTAGCTGATGCTTCTGTAGCCATGAGTGCAGAGGCTTGGAGACTGGGCTTGAGGGTATACAGTGTGCCACTTCAATCCCAGGACATCCTCCAGCCTGGGAAACAAAAGTAGAAGTAAATATCAATACATTATTAATCCCCTACAAACCCAGAAGGCTCAGCTGCTTTAGGTTAACTTAATCTTATTTGTCAAATTTCTGTCAGTGTGTGGGATTGGAAGTGTTTTTCTCTTTGTTTGTTTTGCAACCCAGAAGTTAACGAGAAGGATCTGAGAGGGTTGTGTGTTATTTTTCCCTCTGTTGTTTTGTTGTTTATTATTAATTTATCTTGTTGTTTGCCCCACACACAAAGGGCATGGGAAAGCTCGAAACACTGTCTGTCAGGCCTATGTGCTAATGTCACTCTGCGGTTGCCAGCTTCCTCTCATATGCTCTTTAAATGCCACAATAATGGAAATGCCACTGGTTGTCCATAACACCATTTTCTTGAACATCTACCTGCTTGACACCTGATTCTTCTTGGCCTTCATCAGGGGAACAAAAGACAAAGCCGAAGCAGCATGAGTGAGGAGAAACCCTGTCTGGCTTCGTATGACGTGTTAACATGGTAGCACTGTACACAGGAAGCCAGCCATAGTGTTTGAAGATGAGAGGGGTCCATGTTTGCAAATGAGTGGCCCACAGAGGCACTGAGCTTGGGGAGTTGCAACTAAGTCTCAAAGGAGTTGCTTTATCTCTTCAGAGTTGTGGTCCAGGGTAAAAGTCATTTCTAGCTACTTGGCCATCTATCACCAATCTCGCTTATTTGAAAGATCCTAGGTTTTATAGAGCACTTTGTGCCAGATGTGTCAGGTTGCTACTCAGTCCAACTTACAAGTATTTGCTATTACGAAGGATTCTTATAAGCTTTGTGATGTAAATTTAAACGTACAGGTCTTGCGCTATGGGAGACAAGAGGGCTGAAGCATGCCCAAAGAAACCAGTGGAACCAGCTGTGACAGTGCATGCTGGCAGTTTCAAGGTAGTCTATACCACTCACAGGTGACACGAAGTGGGAAGGAGGGGTCATAGGGAAGAAGGGTTAAGTGAGGAAAGAGAAGGGAGATAAGAGCAGAGGGACAACTAAGGATTTTTGAAAGATCATATGGAAACCTTCTACTTTATAATATACACAGTGAGTTTAATTGAAGTTACCCTACTCCTGGGCTAATGTTTCTCCAAGAAACTGTAAGTCGACAGCCAAGCAACTAAAAAGCCCAGTGCTAGGAAGTGTGCAATACATCTGGAGTTGTTTGCCAGAGGAACCCTAGAGAGACCTCCCCCAAACAATACAAGCTATCACTGTTTGTTGCCCAGAGGAGCTTGATGGTAATACCATATTGCTGAAAACACAGCACAATTTGGTCACAGGGTATGAGCAAATCAAGTTGGACCGGAAGCTTCCTCTCTGCTATGTGTCTTCCATTGTCCTAGAAGAAGCTATGTAGGCTGTCAGGTGAGAGGAAGAGAGGAGTCTTTGATACCTTATCCAGCTGTGAACCCTGTGACTTGTAATAATGACTAGCATGGGTAGATATAACCGTGGGTGCAATAGTAACAAAGTGTTACAGAAACAACCAAGGACTTTCTGATTAGATTTAAGGTCAGCTGTACAGGAGAAAAAGACATGGCCAGTACTACAAATCTGGCTAAACCCCATGATTAAGGGTCTCTCAGGCCACAAGATTAAACATCCTCCTGTTAGGTAGCTAAATGGACATAACATCAAACTGTCTTCTAAATGCATATCTCTCTAGCCGTAGATTAGTACACCTCTCAGGCCTCATCAGAGGCATTTTTTGAGTGCAGTGAATAGTGATTAACACCAAAATTGGCAACAGGTCAAAGTTCACATAATAGGTGTCATTGGGGTGCTTGGAAGACAAAAATTGGCAACAGGTCAAAGTTCACATAATAGGTGTCATTGGAGTGCTTGGCCATAGATGACATACCTACATCACACTCATATCATACCCATCCCCACCAATGGTCAAGTGCCATGGAGGAAGGGGATGTGAAGGACTGGAAGGGTCAGAGGACCAGGAGGACCAGTGATATAGCATCTTTGGGATATGACAGTACTACTGTACTCATGACCTCACAACACCTGTGGTTGCCTGCTGAAGATCAAGCCAGTCAACATAAGAACACAGAGGGGAGAAAAGCTCATGGGCCCCACCCATTAGCTTAGGAGCTAATGACAGTTGATGGTGTCTGGGTGCAGGAAAGTCATTTTTCTTTATGGTTGTGGCTGCTGGTAGGTTGAACGCATCCAATGGATGGCTCTATATCTGGGCCAACATTTTCTGTTGTTGTTTTTTTAAACACACCAAGTTGGATATGGTGTGTAGGTATGAGTTGGATCTGAGAGGAGTTTAGGGAAAGAATGGAAGGTGAATATGATAAAATTATATGAAATTCTCAAAAAACATACAGATATATTGCATATGGATTTTTTTAAGTGAAAGTCAAGCCACTATTTTGGTTTTGAATTGTCACAAAGTCATGATTTTACAGTGTGTGATTCTCACAAGAAAGGATCCTAGGTCATGCTGCACCCACATGGTTGCTTGTATTATGCCAGTCTTGGACCTTAAGCAAAGAATGGCATAGACCAAGAACAGCTTCAAGATCATGTCCTACCATGACGTCACTTTATAGCTGAGAAGACAGGTGCCTGCAGATCCTGTGGGCTATCCTAGATAAACAAGGATGAATGCCAAGATGACCCAATGTTCAAAAGCACAGACAACAGAAGCAAGTCAGATAAATGGGATCACATTAAGCTTATAACTTTAGTCATGAAACAAAATCAACAAAGTGAAGAGACAAACTAGGCATGGGAAAATACTTATAAATTGCATTTGACATCCATAATGTACATAGAACTCACATAACTCCATAACAACTCCATAATAATAGTAACTCAGTGTTATTAATATGTTTAAGAACAAATGCATATGGTTATTACTATTAATAATTTAATAATGTCTATAAAATATTAATACTTTACTAGTAGTATTAACAATAATCATCATCTGGTTTTATTCTATTTATTTAGGCTTTGTGAAGTCAGTTGGGATTTAATAAAGATATTTTAATGTCAGCTCTAGCATGGGAATTAAGAGAGAAAGAGGCTCTCAGAGGGAAAAACAAAACATACCAGAGAGCATGGGTCGGTGGGCTTCTCAAAAAAGAGTCCCAGAAAGAAAAACATATCTCCAGGGAGAATTGCTTTAATATGATTTTAATATGGGCAAAATACTAGTAGATGGTTCTAAAACACACGCGCGTGCGCACGCACATACACAACAGCCATTAACACCATTCAACATGATTCCATTACAGACATGTAAATCACAGCAACCACAATGAAATATCACCCTGTTCTAGTTCAGTGATTCCCAATTTTCCTAATGCTTCAGCCTTTTAATACAGTCCCTAATAGGTGACCCCCTCACCATAAAATTATTTCATTGCTACTTCATAACTTAATTTTGCTACTATTATAAATCAAAATGTAAATATTTGATATGCAGGATATCTGATATGTGACCCTCAAAAGTATCGTGACTTACAAGTTGAGAGCCAGCACTCTAGTTAGAATAGCCAGTATCAGAAGACGGTGCAAGACAAGTGCCAGTGAGGACATGAGGATAAAAGTCGTACCCTGTTGATTGGGCTGTAAGTGAGCATGGCTGTTGTGGGAAACAGTACAAAGGAGTCTCCAAACTAAAAGTGGAATTATCATGTGATGCAGAAAGAGACCGGAATCCTTGGCTAGTATTCAAAGGAAATAAAGGCAGCATGCCAGAGAGAAATCAGCAACCGCATGCTCATGACATACGGCTTTATTCACAATAGCCAGATATGAAATCAGCAGAAGGTGTCCATCAGTGGAAGAATGGATAAATATTGAATATGTGTTTTTCAGAGATTGGGATATGGAGAGAGAGAGAGAGAGAGAGAGAGAGAGAGAGAGAGAGAGAGAGAGAGGGAGGGAGGGAGAGGGAGAATATCACTCAGCAATTACAAAGAATAAAATCCTATCATTTGCAACAACATAGTCAAGTCCAGAGGACATTATGTCAAATGAAATAATGCAACATTAGAAGACAAATATTGTGAGCTTCGCTCAAGTGGATCTGAAAATGACCTCACAGAAGTAATGGCTAAAGCAACAAGTCCCGGAGATGGGGAGAAGGAAGAAAAAGAGTTTAGTCCACGTCATAGAGTTAATGGTCAAACAAAGAATATGTTCTGGTGACCAAGCTCACAGTAGTTATCAGTATTTCATGTCTCAAGAAATAAAGAATTTTGTTCTCACCACAAGGTAATAATAATAATAATAATAATAATAATAATAATAATAATAATAATAATAATAATAATAATAATGCTTAAAAATGTTTTTGCCTGTTGTTGGGACCCTTTTCCTCCTACTGGGTTGCCTGGACCAGCCTTGATATGAGGGCTTGCACCTGGTCTTACTATAACCTGTGCTGTGTTCGACTGATATCCCTGGGAGGCCTGCTCTTTTCTGTCGGGGGACAGGGACTGGCTCTGGGGAAGAAGGACAGTGGTGGGGAACCAGGAGTGGATGGAGGGGAATCTGTAGTCAGAATGTACTGTATGAGAGAAGAATAAATTCTTAAAATTAAATAAAAGGTCCATTAATCACTGTTCAGTCATTAACCAATGTATGCTGATATCAAAACACTACAGTTAAAAGAATGTACAATTATTATGTGTTAACTAAAAAAATTAAGCTGATTAACAGCAGGTCTTTGGAAGTTAGCAGTTTCATCCCGATGGAAACAATACTTCCTTGTGTGGCCACTTTTGAGGGTTCTCCCTGCTAAGAAGAAAGACAAAAGAGGTAGTGATGATGCCATTGGTGATGATGCCATTAGAGATGATGTCGTTCATGATGATGTCATTGGTGATGATGACATTTAGCGATAATGATGGTGGAGCATCTTTCAGGATCTGATACTGTGCACTCTAATGTTAGAAACTGGAACAATTCTCTACTCTCAAGCTATCCCATCTGGAAGAAGCAAAATAGAAAGGAAATGTGTAGTTCAAGTTGAGAGGGGTCACAGGAGATCTCTAAAGACTTACTAGTCCTTAGGTGCACTCAAGTTGAAATAGGATAAAAGTAGGCAGGGAATGCTGACTCAAGACTTTTCCTTTTCCTAAAGGTGAGACGCACAAGGCTAATTTAGGCTGGATGGTTAGAACACTGGGCTCTGAGGGAGCAGTATTCAGAGGCACGGTCAGGGATGGGGTCACGTCAAGATCTGAATGAGGGGGGATTCCAAGATGGCGCCGACCAATAAGCCACGTACCTGATCTACTCCGAGGAGACCAGAGACATAAGTGGAGCAACAGATTGCTGGACATTGAGAACTGTAGGTGAGTGAGGCCCCAAAGGCCGCAGACCAAACAGGGGGCCTGGCCCCCTGGGTCAAGCAACATCCCGGAGGTGCTAAAAACGCACTCCCCAAACTCTGAAATGGAAGCCACATGCAAACTGCAGCCTGTATATAAAGCACAGACTCGCTGTTTGGGGAGGGGATTTTCTAGAGTCCCCAGCCAGAGGAGTCTCAGTGAAGAGGGTGAATCTGCCCTGGATTCCTCCTTCCACACCACCCCAAACTGCGGATGTCACCCGCCTAGGCCGAGTGGAAACACAGGCGGCGGGACCCAACAGAGACAGCTAAAGTGGGACTGCAGCTCGCTGGCCATCCGGGCCCAACCTAACACCAATCACAGCAGACTGAGCCTGCAAACAGCGGCAGTGAGAAATCAGCTTGAACTGCTTCCACAGACCTATCGGGAGACATGGGTCTTGCCTAGAGCATAGCTGAACTTCTTGGCCCTGCAGGAAGACCTGGTTCCACGGGCTTCCGCCAGAGCTCTGCAACCCTATTGTTCCTACCCAGCTGCAAGGCACTGGTCCTGCACTCCCTGCTCCCCGAACGAGAGAGCCCAGCTAGGGATCCTGACCCGAGCAAGGCAGGCACTCTCACATTACCGGGAGACGAGACGTGGATGGGTCATGTTTGCAGTCTCTGATTGCTGACCTAGAGTGTGAGTGGACCATCATAGCCCAGCGGGAAGATCTGGTTCCGCGGGCGACCACCAGAACTCTGCAACCCTAGTCTTACTAACCGCCCAGCCGCAAGGCACTGGCCCTGTGCTCCCTGCTCCCCGAACGAGAGAACCCAGCTGAGCTGGCCCTGCGCTCCCTGCTCTCCGAACAAGAGAGCCCAGCTGGAGATCCTGGCCCGAGCAAGGCAGGCACTCTCACATTATCGGGAGACGAGACGTGGATGGGTCGTATTTGCAGTGTCTAATTGCTGACCTAGAGTGTGAGTGGACCATCATAGCCCGGCGAGAAGATCTGGTTCCGCGGGCGACCGCCAGAGCTCTGCAACCCTAGTCTTACTAACTGCCCAGCTGCAAGGCACTGGCCCTGAGCTCCCTGCTCCCCGAACGAGAGAGCCCAGCTGCGGATCCTGGCCCGAGCAAGGCAGGCACTCTCACTTTATCAGGAGACAAAAAGAGGGTCTTGCTTGCAGTGTCTAATTGCTGACCAAGAGCGACCTTGGTCCCTCCAGGCATATAGTACTGGGAAAGGTTGGGCACTGCTACAGGGTATAGAGACAGAGATAAAAGGCAGCTACACCCCCAGAAGATCTGATCTACCTGGGGCCTTGACTACAAAGCCACAGGAAGGACAGGCAGCTGGATCAACCTACTCATCCAGAACGTTTGTGTGTGGACCTTATTCTAGGTCCCAAGACTGCTGATCTGAATTACAGCAGTAAAGTCCAAACAGATATCTACTTTGGCTGGCTTAGCCTGGAACCCACGGTGCAGAGGAAAATCACCAGGAGTGAAACCGGATCACCTATCTGTTCCACAGAAATACGCCCTGATCCCCACAGGCAAGAGCACCTGACCTATAATCAGTCATCAATTAACCACTCTCAACCAGCGAAGGTCACTACAAAATACCTTCCAACATCAGAGCCATCAAAATGACAAGAGGACAGCGAAAGAATGCTATCAAAAATCAAAACAGTTTGGCATCTCCGGATCCCAACATTCCCAATGAAAACAACCTAGAGAACCTGACAGCAATGGATAGGCAAGAAAATGACCTCAAGTCCTTAGTAAAGAAGATGATAATGGAAGAAACAAATGAAATCTCTAAACAAATGCAGGAGGAGGCAAACAAGAGGGCTGAAGAGTTAAAAGAGTCATATAAAGAGGCACTTGAAGAATTTCAGAAAAATATAAATAACCAGATGATGGAAATCATTAAAACAGTCCAAGACATGAAGATAAAAATGGAAGCTATGATGCAGGAACACACAGAAGAAAAACGTGATCAAGAGGCTTCAAAGAAGAAAGCAAGCATCTCAGAGGTGGCCTTGTCTAATAGATTGAAAGAAATGGAAGAACGAATATTGGGACTGGAAGATACAATCGCAGAACTGGAAACAACCATTCAGGGAAATGCTAAGTCTGAAAAATTCCTGACACAGACCATACAAGAATTAAAAGACAACATGAGAAGATGAAACTTGAGACTAATTGGGATAGAGGAAAGGGATGATAGCTGACTCCACAGCCCAGAACACATCTTTAATCAAATAATGGAAGAAAATTTCTCCAATTTGAAGAAGGAGATGCATACGAGCATACAAGAGGCCTACAGAACACCAAATAGAATAGACCTGAAAAGAAAATCTTCCCGCCACATAATAATAACAACACAAAATATACAGAACAAGGAAAAAATATTGAAAGCGGCAAGAGGAAAAGGCCGAGTAACATATGAAGGCAAACCTATCAGAATTACTCCTGACTTCTCAGCAGAGACCATGAAAGCCAGAAGGGCCTAGACAGAGGTGCTGCAAACCCTAAGAGAACACAGATACCAGGCAAGACTACTATATCCAGCAAAATTATCAATAACCATTGACGGAGAAGACAAGATATTCCATGACAAAAACAAATTCAAACAGTACCAAGCCACAAATCCGGCTTTACAGAAGATACTAGAAGGAAAACTCCACCCCAACTGGTCAAACTACAACCATAACTACATAGGAAATAGGTAACTATACCATTGCAAAATCACAACCTCACAAAATCTCGACTGTTACAAATACCAAAAATGAAGGGACTTATCAATCACTGGTCATTAATATGTCTTAACGTCAATGGCCTCAATTCTCTATAAAAAGACACAGACTAACAGAGTGGATGCATAAACATGACCCAACATTCTTCTGCATTCATGAAACACACCTCAACCACAAGGACAGACATTGCCTCAGGGCAAAAGGTTGGGGGAAAATATTCCAAGCAAATGGTCACAAGAAACAAGCTGGGGTAGCCATTCTAATATCTAATAAAATAGACTTTCAACCAAAATTAATCAAAAGAGATGAGGATGGACACTTCATACTCATCAAAGGTAAAGTCAACCAAGAAGACATCATGATTTTGAACATATATGCTCTGAATACAAGGGCTCCCACATTTGTAAAAGACCTATTAACAAAGCTTGCCCCACCCATCAATACCCACACATTAATAGTGGGAGATTTCAACACCCCACTTTCACTCAAGGATAGGTCTTTGATTCAAAAACTAAGCCAGGAAATAACCTCATTAACCAATGTCATGAAGCAAATGGATCTAACAGATATCTACAGAACTTTTCACCCAAACGCTAAGGTGTATACCTTTTTCTCAGTACCCCATGGAACATTCTCTAAAATTGATCACATAGTTGGTCATGAAGCAAACCTCAACAGATACAAGAAGATTGAAATAATACCTTGTATCTTATCAGATCACCATGGTCTAAGGCTGGACTTCAACAGCAACAGAAATAACAAAAGCATTCTAACATGTGGAAACTAAACAACTTTCTACTTAATGACACATGGGTCACAGAAGAAATAAGGAAAGAAATAAAAGACTTCCTAAAACGACCCTGAGATTCCATCTTACACCCATCAGAATGGCTAAGATCAAAAACTCAAATGACACCATATATTGGTGAGGATGTGGAGAGAGAGGAACACTCCTTCATTGCTGGTGGGAATGCAAACTAGTACAACCACTTTGGAAAGCTATCTGGCACTTTCTCAGAAAAATGGGAATAGGGCTTCCTCAAGACCCAGCCATCCCACTCCTTGGAATATACCCAGAAAATGCCCTACCACATGACAGGGACATATGCTCAACCATGTTCATAGCTGCTCTATACATAATAGCCAGAACATGGAAACAGCCTAAGTGTCCCTCAGTAGAAGAATGGACTAAGAAACTGTGGTATATTTACACGATGGAATACTACTCAGCTATTAAAAACGAGGAATTCCCGAAATTTGTGGACAAATGGATTGATCTAGAAATTATAATGAGTGAGTTCACCCAGAAGCAAAAAGAGACAAACGGTATATACTCACTTATATCAAAACACTAGTCCAAAGGATACATACCATGAAAATCTTTACTTACCAAGAAAGTGGGTCAGAGGAGAAGATATCTGATTGAGACTTTAGGCAAGAGTAGCATGGAAGAAAGAGGAAATAGTAGGACCCACAGGGTCCTGGAAACCTACAAGAAGAACTTTATGACAGGCAGATCTGGGTCCTGGGGTCCTCCTCAAACTAAGGCACCAGCCAAGAAGAATATAGGCAGTAAGCTTCGAACCACTACCAAGACCTAGCCGACAAGCAGGATATTCTCCACCGTTGAGTGGAGAGTGAGATCTGACTCTCACACGAACTCTGGTGCCCCTTTTCTGACCACGTCCCCTGGATGGGGAGACCTGGTGGCACTCAGAGGAAGGATAGCAAGTTACCAAGAAGAGACTCGATATTCTAAGAGCGTATATAGGGGGAGGAGGTCTCCCTCAATCACAGACATAGGGGAGGGGAGAAGGGGGGAAGTGGGAGGGAGAGAAGAATGGGAGGAAACAGGGGAAGGGCTAACAATCAAGATGTAATATGAATAAATTAATAAAATTTAAAAAAAGAATACTAAAAAAAAAAGATCTGAATGAGGGTATTACAGGCAGCAAAACTGCAAGTACAGAGGCAGGAACGAGGTCGGCATGTTTGGTAAGTCCAAGGTGATTGGTGATCTGTGAAAAAGGAAACAAAGGCATGGGGGAAGACCACAGAGGAAGAACTTGGAAACACAAGGTTCACCTTTTAATCTGGAGCCAAATGTTTGGATTCCAGTTTCTTGACTAATAATCCTGATTTGTGAAAGAGAAAGATAGTTAGGATAAGGGTAGAGGAAAGGAGACAGTGTGGAGTAGAACTGACCACAAAGCCATGGTGAAGATAATGTCCAGGTGGCTCAGACCAAAGTGGCAGACCCAAACACTGCGAATGCACTTCAGTTATTAACCTCTTTCTTTCTTGCCATGGCCACAGTGACCAGTGTCCTTTTCTAGGGCTCCCCACCAACAAAGGAGCAGAGGCAGGAGACGAATAACACGGTCAGGGCCACATGAGATCGTAGTAGAATCAGATTTAGACTTAATCAAAGTCTTCTTACACTGGACTCCAGACAGGAGACAGGACAGGAGATGGTCATCTGTTAGTTCTGACAAGGTCCAAGGTATGAACTGGGGCCTGAGGAAACATCCACTAAAAGGCAGGCAGGTCATTAGATGACGACAAGAAGCCAACATTTCCCAGACATTTGCTACATATCGGGCTGTGTTCTACTTTGCACATGATACCTCATGGAATCCTCGCTACTGCTGTGAAAAATGATTCAAAGACACACCCATGTAAAAACTGAAGTTATAACTTGTAGGTACAAATGAGCTCCAAAGTGGCAGCATTGGTGAAGATGCCCTAAACAGAGGAACAATGGCAGGGTAAACAGAAGTTTTGTTACTGGGTAACAGAAGCCTAAACTCAGTATTTCTTGGGAATCTCATAATGTGGGGTTTCTTTTTTACCAGGAAAGCCCCTACCTTCCTTATCCACCCCTAAAGCACAACTGTCTTGGGCAATGACATCTAGTCCCTGCTTGATCTGAACAGCCTGCATCAGCTAGGAGACTTCCTCTCCGTATAAGATCTGTTTGCTTTCCCACCAAGCTGCTGCCCTCTATTCTCAGAGGCGGCCAGCCCAGCTGTTCGTTCCCCCAATAAACTGTTTTTCCACCCATGGAGTGTTCCAGTTTGGTTGTCTCATTGTGCCTTGCTTATGCTAACCTCTACTCAGAACTGAGGAAAATGTGGCAAAAGAAAAAAAATAAATAAATAACTCATCTAAGCCTAGCATGACCACTAACAGAGTTTTGAAAAAGCAACTTGTACAAAGAGCCTGTCTTCATCAATGCTCTTTTGCTGTGAAGAGACACTATGACCGTGGCAACTCTTGTAAAAGAAAGCATTTGATTTGGAGTTGCTTACAGATTCAGAGGTTTAGTCCATTATCTTCATGGCAGGAGGAATGCAGCATTCAGGCAGACATGGTGATGGTGGCGGAGAAGGAGCTGAGATTTCTACATCTGGATCAGCAGGCAGCAGGAAGTGAAAGAGAAAGACACTGGGCCTGGCTTGAGCTTTTGAGACCTCAAAGCCCACCCTAGTGACATACTTCCTCCAACAAAGCAACACCTACTCCCACAAGGCCACACCTCCTAGAAGTGCCACTCCCTAATTTCCAAGCACTCAAATATATGAGCATATAGGGGCCACTCCTATTCAAACCACCACAGAGTCTAGACATAGATATCCAATAAACAGACACCCCCGTGTGACTTCAAAGAATGTTCTTGAAGCTCCTTGTGTGTGTCTTTGTGACGCAGGTGTTTCCTTAAGATACTGCGTCTGCAACTTAGTAAGTTAAGTGCATCTTGATTTCATAGTTTGCTTACTGACAATTTGTTCTCAGTTTACCAACTCACTGAATTCTTCCTACAACCCCCAGCTGCATCCCTGTTTGACAGCTGTGTGTGACAGCTAGTAAGGGAAGTGCTGAGAAGTTGAAGGACTTGGCAGAAGATGCTCAGGTGATACTGGACAAACATGGAGATAATTCTGGGTGTTTTAAACTTATCTTTTCATTTCTAGCCTAATTGTTATCCTATTTCACCAACTCAGCCCTGGCATTTTCTCCAAAAACTTCCGCTTGTTGCATCATTTAACAAACCCCACCACCAGGTTGCCATGGAAATGCTGATCACTCTTTCCCTGGTACCATACTTGAACCTCAGAGTCTACTAGAGTCAGACTCACTTCTTCCTGGACCAGCTGTAGAGTGTGGAGGACATAGCGTTGCCTTTTCTGCCTTTCAGTCCCCTACAGTTCTTAGTCCAACATCTCAATTCATTGGCTGTTCAAAAACATCTCTTGATTTCCTGCAATCTCCAAAACCTGGAAACCTGTTGACCTTGTGGTCTTCAGGACTATGGGAGAAAATGCATTTTAATCTCAATCGTCACAGAGCAATATGTGCTACATGGTGACTGGGATGGTTCCAGTGGGCTCTGAGAAGTGTGTGGTACTCAGCAGACCCTTCTGTAGGTGCCATCTGATTGCCTAAGAGTTGGATCACAAACAATCAGCCATTGTGGGGAGTTTACAGGATGTGAGCATTAGTTCAGGCAGAGATTCATGTTAATTAATTCAAGTTAATTCCATAATGTATATGGAGGCAAGTTCAGAGAGAGGGCTTTTAGAATTCAAATATCAGCACTGTTATGACCCTGGGAAAGTTTTAAATTACTTATGCTTCAGCATTAAAATAGGAGCACTTGTAATCCCATTGTATAGCAGTAAGGATAAAACCAGACCACTCCTGTAAAGCAGTCAGCTTACATGCTAACAATTATATTATTTTCATAGACAGTGTCCTGCTATGCATTTTAGGCTAGCTTTAAGCTCATAATCTCCCTTTTCTTCCAAGTTTTCTGGTTTTGTAGACATATGACAAACATTCCTAAAGCTTAGAAATACATGGCAGAGCCCAACCTGTGCCACAAGCCTGTAATCCCAGTTATTGAGGAGGAGGAAGGGAGGAAGGAAGGAAGGGAGAGAGGAAGGAACGAAGGAATGAAGGAAGGAGGAAGGAAGGAAGGAGGGAGGAAGCCATGGCAGTATCAGACGCAGCTGTGTCATAGGGGCACAAACCTGTTGGAAGTTGAGGCAAACCTTTGGACCACCTTCAAAGTGTAAGCCAGGGATCTACAACTGCCCAGGCCCTGGCTCTGCTCCACATCTGATTTCATTTCAGAGCACATAGGAGTTTTCACCACAGCCTAAGTTCTCTGACAGCAACACAAACTTCCCATACCCAGTGTTTCTCAGAGACTTTACATCTCCTGGAAGAATTGGCCCTGGGGTCCCTCTGCCAGGCATCTTCATCCACACACGACAGAGCGGAAGAGTTCAGTGGCACTGCAGGTCAAGGTTTATAGGTAAGGGGAGGTATTTCCTCTTAATGTCCATCTCAGCTTTGCTTGATGCTATATTCTGCTAAACATCAAATGACTAAATTATAATCAAAAGGCAAATGAATGAGACTTCTGAGACCAGTGCCAGTCATTCAGTATAGACCTCCGTGTGAGTCACTCTAATTATATATGATGTGACTAACTTAACCCTCTCCACCCTATAAACTCTTCGCCTTTGTCAGGAAGCAGGATAAAGAAATATCCAATGTTTTCTGAAAGGATCTAATCTTCTAACTGGTGGGAAGTTGGAAATCATTTGCTCATTTTTTTTTTTTTTTTTTTTGGCTCAATATGACTTAGGAAAACAACATAATAGGGTCTGACTTGTAAGGCTATAGTTGTGAGCCTTACAGTGCTGCAGTGTGGAGTGGCCACACACAGGGTCCAGGCTCCCTAGATCTTTCTAGTGAGCACCAAAGGCATTTTCCTGAAGTGCTCATTGATACACTTTCATGTGCTGTTTGAGCTCACTAAGAAGCTGGCTGTTATTGCCTTTTACCTCCCCCTCTTTAGACCCAAATGTCCTCTAAACCTCCAGTTCTGGGTCAGGCTGGCCCCCTGGTTCTGTAGCCAGGACAGGGGAATCCAGCAAGCAGCTAAGGGTATTAAAACCACCACATCCTAGAAAACCACCAGAAGGTGAACCATTTTCAGGGGGTCACTACTATTTATTCCGTGGTATAAAAAATGCTAGCAGTAGAGACAGGAAGCCAGAATGTCAGCCATGGAAAGCACATCTTTGGAGAGAAAGCTCAAGCAGGAACTACAGCTGACTGCCTTAACCTCTCCAGTCAGGCTTTCTGCTGGATATCTGTAATTTGATGATGTGATTTGCTGCATGTTTTAAGATCCTGATTTGAGAATATTTTGTTGTCCTCTCTCTCTTTCTCTCTCTCTCTCTCTCTCTCTCTCTCTCTCTCTCTCTCTCTCTCTCTCTCTCTCTCTCTCTCTCTCTGATACATGCTATTTGCTCCTATAATTTTACTTGATATGCACTTAGTAAACTCACTCATCTGAAACTCCAAGTCCAGCTAGCACAGGGCAGGCATCCTGGAGACCACACTGACCACACCCATCCCCATCTCTAGATGGAATGCAGCTTCAGCTGGAATGTTTACAGTCAGTTGAGTAAAAACAGTAACTAGACACAGTACTAACTGCTGTTAGAAACCTATTTCATTGTTGTTTTGTTTTAAAGTAAGGTCTCATTGTGTAATCCAGGCTGAGTTAGAACTAGCCACCCTCCTGCCTCAGCCTTGGCATAACAGATATAACAGGTGCACAAAAGGATACTCTGCTTAGAAGTTCGTTTTATAATGAATGAGAAATTGAACTATGACTTTAAACAATAAAGGGAAATCTGTCCGGTGGAATGAGTCTCTCCAGATTGTCACTTGAATGCTATCTAGACAGAGCAGAGAGTAACTTTAAAATGATTCATGATTCCTTCTCATAGCTCTTTTCATAAGAGACTTCAAAATATTTCACAAATTTCTGTCATAGACCAGTCTGTAACATGTTCTCCTTATTTATTTGATGGCATCCTAGTGAGAATCCCTTTGTAAAGGGATTCTAAGATTGCTTGAAACATTTACTTTTGAATTTGCAATACATTCTAAGTGTCATTTGATTGTTTTGTTTTTTTTTTTAAGATGAAAAAACAAATTAGAAACAACATAAACCTTAGTTTATTCTTGCGACATGGGAAGGAAGTCTGTTTCCCAACTTGCTGAGCATAAGGGCACATCTTTTATTAACAAATACCTGAAGCACGTCTGAAAAACAAGGAAAAGCCTTCAGGATGGTCTGTGTGCTATTATCCGGTCCTCCCAGGAGAGTCACAATGCTTCATGGGTCAGCGGGGGCTGAACCCAAAACAAACATGCCAGCAGTAAGTTATCCCAGTAAGCCCTCGACATCTTTATCAGATCTGCCAAATGTCAGCCAGGAGGAAGACAGCCACTTGCACATTAGGGGCTCAGTCCTCTACATGAGTCAAATGCCTATTAGAACATTTAACACTAACAGCCAAATGCACTCCCTTTAACTTTGACCACCGTGGGCCCAGCACCCTCTGGTGCTTCAGGGAGAAACTGAGTCTAGTTTAGGAAAACGGTAGACCACTAACATGGCGCCAGTGGATGAATAAAATGCCCCTGGTGGCTCCTTTTATCTTTTTTTTTTTTTTCATTTGTTCTTTTTAAATGGACTCTTTAATACTTGTAGGATTGTGTAAGATTTATTTGGGTTGAGGAAACATCTTATCTCGGGTATCATTTCTTTGTGTTGGAAATTTCTAGATCCTTTCTTCTAGTTTTGTTTGTGTGTTTGTCTGTTTTTAATGTATAGCACCTCATTGTGTAGTCATCCTACTGGAAGATGGTAGAATTGCTTCTGTCTGCACCTAACTCCCCACCACTCCACTCCTCCCACACGCCCTCCTGTGAGTCCCCACCACTCCACTCCTCCCACACGCCCTCCTGTGAGTCCCCACCACTCCACTCCTCCCACACGCCCTCCTGTGAGTCCCCACCACTCCACTCCTCCCACACGCCCTTCTTTGACTCCCAACCCTTCCACTGCCACCACCTCACTCCTCAGCTTCTCTGAGATTATCATTTTTAGATTACAGGGATGAACGAGCTCAGCCATGCTTATCTTTCTGTGCCCACCTTATTTCACTTAACATATTAATAGCAAATATTCTGATTCCACGCAGGCTATTGCAAATGGCAGGGATTTGTTCTTTTCAGTGGCTGACTAGTATTCGATGGTAAGCATGTGCACATTTTGTTTAGGCACGCAGTGTGTCTCTTCGTGTTACACCTTGCATTGTTATTTGGTGATTATACTATGCATTAGAGTACAGACAATTACATACTGTCTACTATAGCTTACACTGTTTTATTTTGTATAGGGTATAGGATTCTCATACCACAATTTCCATATCATCATATGTATCACATATATTTCATGTGATGGAACCTCAGTGTTATGGCATCTGCTTTAAAGAAGCAGATAGGCTGGTGAGAGAGATTAACAGAGGAAGGTGCTTGCAGCCATGGGTGATGACCTGTGTTAGATCCCCAAGACCCTTAGGAGAGAAGGAGAGAGCCAGTCCCTGAAAAGTGCTAAAGTGCTCTCCGTCTACACACACACACACACACACACACACACACACACACACACACACACACCTGTTTCCTATGAAGGTCAGATGATAGCTGAGTCAGGCTAATGTTGCATCTTGCCTTCTAGGATTACATCTACGCGAAGCTCCTCCCATCCCTTCCTTCCTAAGGTCTGGGCTTAGGGACCATCCATCCATCAGATACCCATGACTGGAATTAATATGCAATGTCAAGGGGAGTAGTTTTTTTCTCTCCCTAGGAACTCCCTATCTTTCCGAACAAGTAGATAAGAAATTTTGCTCTTGAACATAGAAAAGTTAGGGAAGAAAACTATTTGCCTTTAATAAGAAGAATTATTTTTAAGTTACTAAAAGTGTTCATCAAATATTGGGGGGAAAAAAGAACTTTGACTAACTATTCAACATTTCACACTAATACTGACTCTCTCCTCTGTTAATTCTGACTTATTCTTGGGTGTAAAATTTTACATAAATTACAGCTGTGTTCTGCTCTTGAAGTATTTCTGCCCCATTAGTAGTAAGTGGCAACCATTCAATTCATTTGCTTCCCCTAGCAAAGCTGGCTAGAGTTGTTTGTGCTCTTTACTGATCCTCTGAGGAAACCTGGCCCTTGGCAGTGAATGTGTGAGACATTTGAAGACAAAACAATGGGATGGGAATTCCATTCCATTCCACTGTACTCACAACCTGGAAACACTTCTCTAAAACAGAAGGACATACAGACTGTTGCTTGTTGGATCAGCCGTGGCTCCTGCTGGTTCCTATTTAAGATCAGCTCTAGATAGAAACTTCAAACAATTTTCAGCCAGTCCCTTCACACACATCATTGGTATATGCACAAAACATGGCTGACATTTTTCGTATTGGTGTGTGTGTGTGTGTGTGTGTGTGTGTCTGTGTGTGAGTCTGTGTGTGTGTGTGTATACATGACATGGACAATTTTAATGATTAAGGACAACTAGAAGAAGTCGTTGGTTCTCTCCTTCTATAATGTGGCTTCCAGGGATAGAACTCCCTTAACCAAAACAGCCTTTACCTTCTGAGAGAGACATCTCGCCAGCCCCATTTTTGCTTGTTTGTTGTTTGTTTTTGTTTTTTGGAAATGGTTCTCCTAGGTCTTGTTAGTGTGCACAAAAAATAAGTGAGTGAATAAATTTTTAAAAGGAAGAAAGAAAAACAAGATCTGACTATGAAGTCCTGGCTGCTCTCAGACTTAAAATTCTCCTTCTTCATCCTTGAATGCTGGAGATGTGAGTGTGAGCCACGGTGGCTTTAATAGAAATAGATGAGCCGAACCTAGCTTGGCCTGAATGTAGAATGATGTTTTTCTCCATTTCATGAGATCTGTGGGAATTTACATACTTAGGCTGTGGGGAGATGTGACTTCCAGTGGACAGGACACCAATCTGAGGTCCATCTTTCCCACGTGTAGCCCCAGGATGAGGGATTACACAGGCTGCAAAATCACCTATTTCTTTGCAATAGCTTATTTCAATGACTCCTTGAACAATCCAACCCTCAAGAGAACAAATGGAGTGGAGCCAAGCACTATTCTCTTCCTCTCTTAAGACCAAGACACCAAACAGCACAGCCATAGAGGTGAGAGTGGGAGACAAACAGCCCTGTAGACTTAGGGAAGTCATTCTCCAGATGGGCATCTCTGCCTCTCTCTCATTCCTGGGGTCATTGGCCACTAGTCCTCAGGAACAAGAGAGCAGAGGTGACAAACTGATGGTTCGATGGCCTGTGAGCACAAATGGAAATGACCTTCCAGGATCAGGTTCGGGGAGGCAAATCAGCTTTATTCGGAGTGAGCAAGGGTTGCATAGAACTTTGCGGGGAGGGGGAGGCTATCCAGGGTAGGCAAAGGTCAAAGGCTAAGGTATTGAGATGACTCATTAACATGGAGAGGCATTCCAGGAACCCCAGGTGCTTGCTGACCAAGTTCTTATCCGGAGAAAGGGAGTGGGACCACTAATTTTCCTAGGGTCTACCTGACATCTTCAGGTAAAGGATGTGAGGATCCAGGCTCCCCAAGGCAGAATGGAAGCCTCACTGACAAAGGGAGTCCTCCTTCTTGCACTGAGCTCAGGGCTTTCTAGTAATGTCATGGCATGGAGAGATCCTGTCTCAAAAAATGGGGTAATGAGAAGTTAAGATTGACACTCTATGTAAACCTCTGGCCTCTACAAGCACCTGAGGAAACATTTACACATATGTAAATACATAAATATGCAAACAAACAGATAAATGATCAAATAAAAATAAGCTACACGTCCAGCTAGCCACGTCCCCTTTCTGTGCTTGAGGCTTCGATCTCATCCATGCGAGCTCTCTTTGGCATAAAGCTGCCTCCTAGGACACCTTCAGTTCCCTGAGGTGGCAGAACTGTGGAGGTACAGGGCTGCAGGTGGGACTCTTCAAGGCCGCCAAAGGTCTTAATCCTAGCACCATTACTTCCACATGAATATAGTTTGTTCAAACCAAATCACCTGGTCAATATTAAAGTCAAGAAACGGGAAATGTATACTTCCGGTGATGAGATCACATTACAAGCCTGTGAATGAAGGGAGGGATGAAAAAACGGGAACCACACAGTCTGCGGTGGCCCAAGAGGTGAAAGAGCGCCCTGGGCAAAAAGGTCCAGACAGAGTGACATGTCCAAGGAACAAAGCTATTTAGAAGGCTGGCTCTAAGAGCAAAACAAACTGGAGGTAGGGACAATTTTTAGGCCTGACTCCAAACCAATAGGGACAATGACAGTGAGAGGAGCAAGAGCCTGGGGGAAGAGTGGGCTGGAGAAGACATAGTGCTGTGAAAAGGTGAGAAGGAGGCCAACATGCAGGACCATGACGCAAGGTAGGGGGAAATGGGCCAGGCACTGATTTACAGCGATTCCACCCAGCCCAGTACGGGGCAGATGTGCTATGAACTCCAAAACAAGACAAGAGGAAGCTATTAATACAAGAAGTCACCAAGTCTGCAAGCAATGAACTGTTACATCAATAAATGCCCGATCACAAAACAAACAAACAAACAAAGCCCCCACCCAATTAACGAGTATCCAAGGACCTTATGCGCAAATTTTTTGTTGGTTTGTTTTGTTTTTGAGACAGGATTTCTTTGTGTATCTTTGGCTATTCTAGACTTGCTTTGTAGACCAGGCTGGCCTCAAACTCACAGAGATCCGCCTGCTTCTGCCTCTCCTAGTGCTGGAATTGCAGGCGTGTGCCACTGCTCCCAGCTATATGTGCAGAATTTTGACTGTTAAAATTTCCCATGAGCTCTTTGCTTCCTAGCACTCCATAGAAAATGGTATGAGCGCTCTTTCCAGGGCCATCAAATTCATCACACTCCTCCTGCACAAAGGCCAGAGTGGCAGCCGATAAACTACCTGTCACAGCATAGGAAAGAGCCAACAAAAAGAGTCCCCCGTGTCAAACATCCAAAGCCAGAGCGAACGGCTCCAGCAGCCAGAGACTGGTGGTCTGCATTTCTAAGTGGCCTCACATGCGCAGCTGGAAGGGAAGTGTGCTCAGAGTTGTCAACCATGTGTTCGAAGCTGTCACCCATCTGGTGCCCACTGAAATCATAGGGAAAGTACATTTTTTTTTTTAAAGCACATTCTAGAAACTCATTGCTTTACAAATTTGTCTTTAGTATCAAGGAAAATGCAAGCTCATGTTCTACACGGAGAACTCCCACCCACGTATGAGCTGAGACCCAAGTAGGACTAGTGACTTCCCCACAGCCCCGGCTGTCCAAGGTGGAGGGCGGAGAAACTGACGACGGGAGCTCAGAGTCTGGCCAGGCCTGGATGAGCTGTGTGGCCCTGGAAGCCATTAACCTCAGCTACATACAATGCATATACACACACATACACATATATATCATGCATGCACATGCGTACCCTGTGAGTGCACATCAATGTATAGAGATACTGCACACATATACATGGACACAGGAAAACATCCCGCCTAAACATGGACATATTAGCACATACATACATACATACATACATACATACATACATACATAGCACACATGCAATATACACACAAGAAAGTATACGTTCAACCATCATTACAGCTCAAACATCATTTAGGCCCCTACAACCTTTGACTTCAACACTCTCTCATTGAGATACAAAGCTTGCTTTCAGACTAGTTATACTGGTTCAAACCTGTTCAGTCCCTTTCAAGCTGTGTTACCTATTCTGAAGCAGAGAGAGCCATCAGCCTTGAAGCAAGCTTTCTCAGACACAAGCTACAGGATGCCAGCTCGCATGGGATGCAGCTGTCCTTTGTTGATGGCTCAGATGGGTATCCCAGGGCATCCTCCTTAGAAAGGAGAAGAAGGCAGCAAGTATGATGGGGGCGGGGGGGGGGGGTGTTGGCTGAGGGCTGGAGAGAGGAGGCTCAACAAGGCCCCTCCCGACTCCTGAAATCCTAGAAACAATGGACACACATATGGCCCAATCTTCCAAGCCAGCGTTCTTCAATTCTGTTTACCCTCTGACCTCTCCTACATCTGGGATCCTCCCCAGTACATCTGCCAACTTCCGTGTTGCTGCATAGGATTTATGAAAAAGCTGGGACCCCATTTTTTAAAAGGTGAAAGAATTCTCCTTTCTTTTATAACGAACAGAGAAGGAAGATAGCTCAATGGCTGATCTGTTGGTGATACAAGCATAAGAACGTGGGTTCAGAAATCCAGAATGCATGTAGTGATTCATCTGTAATTTCAGTTCTCCTGTGCACAACTGGGAGGCAGAGACAGGAGAATCACACACACACACACACATGCACACACGCACACGCACCACATGCAGGCATACAAAAGATCACCAGGAGAGACTTGAAGACGGGTCATTTTTTTTCTCCACCAACATATCCAGGCCGACTTGGAAGAACAGGCTGTACATTACTGAAGACAGAAATCTCCCTTTATTGTGCAACAAGAAAGCCCAAGGAAGCAGGCCTCCTGGGCCTCCGGGACAATTCCTCAGGAGCTACTGATCCAGGAGTCCACATTTCAGACAGCCTCTGATGAGATGCAAAGAGATGTCTGCCTCCCACGACCTGCCTCACTCAGCATCCAACAGGGATCATTCACCCACAAGTGTGTGTGTGTGTGTGTGTGTGTGTGTGTGTGTTTGTGTGTGTGTGTCAGCCCAAAACAGACAATGGTGTGCCAATTACACATCCTCACACTTGTACAAACTGCTTCCCTGTATGTTTTAATGCATGACTGTCAGGAATTACTATAGAAAGGAGATACAGGGTCATTTTAGTCATGTCTAAATTAATAGTTAATGTAGCCATGTACAATAAGCCTATGTAAAATACTCATTTGAGACAAAGCATTACATTCATTACTTTGTGAAGCATTGTTTTAGTTAGGGTTTCTATCACTGTGATGAAAAAGTACGATCAAGGCAACTTGGGGAGGGAGGGTTTATTTAGCTTACTCTTTCATATCAGGAACAGGAACTAACAAGGCATAAACCTGGAGGCAGGGCCTGATACAGAGGACGTGGAGGGCGCTGCTTACTGCCTTGCTCCTCATGGCTTGCTCAGCCTGATTTCTTGTAGAACCCAGGACCACCAGCCCAGGACTGGCACCAACCACACACAATAGACTGGTTTCTCCCCCATTAATCAATAATTAAGGAAATACCCCACAGCCAAATCTTGTGCAGGTATTTTATTACTTGATATTTCCTCCTTTTAGATGACACTAGCTTGTACAAAACTGACATAAAACTAGTCAGCACAAATATGTTTTGAGGCCAGCATATTAGCCGATCTTATAAATCAAGTTCAGTTCCCCAACCAGAAGGGTGCAGCTTTGTTAAGGAATATGGAAATGGAAAGGGTGGTCCCTCAACCATGCTCATGGTTTTAGACCCCTCAAGCCAAAATTCCATTTCATTAACATGCTTGGGGCAAGCAGAAAGGAGACATACTTGGGCATGGGCACTTTCATGAGTGGATAAGAGAATTGGTGAAACAGAAATGTCACAAGGTATCCACCAGCAGCGAAGACTGCTCAGATATGGGTTTAAGCCAATAGAAGGTCTTTATTAGCTAACCAGCAACTTCACTGGGTGTTTGAGGCACCAGTGTAGCACTTCATCTTTCTTATGGTGAGCTTCTAAAACCAAAACAAACAAACAAACAAACAAAAAACCCTATATGCTGGGTTGACATACTTCAGGTAACAAGAAGACTTAGCCAGAAGCTGAGCTAACAGAAGCCAAAACACAAGGCTATAGTATATTTAGAGGCTTTCCCAGAACTATGGACATTGGTGGATTAGACCTTTGTTTTAGTTTTGACAGGTAGTGCTGTCTGTGTGATGAGTTTTACAGCCTGAATGGTACTGCCATCATGGAGTCAGTTGTGCTAAGGTCTATGGGCCTGCTAGTTACATTCCCCACTAGTCTTGGTGAATGAATAAAATCATGAATTCATCCTGCTCTGAAGAGGTGTGGTTGGTCCTAAGGACCATTAACTTTACTAAACATACACACAAGTGGCCCTAGAGTTTATAATGCAGGGCCAGTCACTGGTTTACTTGTTCCTTCATTCATTCAGGGGAACCAAGAGACCAGAAACTCTTTTTGTCTCTTTTTCTTTTTGAGGTTTTCCCCAATTGTGGCAAGATTTTTCTCTCATTACTCCTGACCAATTAACATAGAAACAACACATTTCTCCCAAAGCCATACATAAAGTTTCCTTTATCTCGTGAGAAGTAAGTCTAAACCTTTTTTAATTTTGTAGGTTCATTTCTGTAAGGGAATATAACTGTTGTCTTATTTAGAAACAGAACCTTTTAATGCCTCTAGGCCCTGATCAACTAATCTATTTAGTTTGGAAAGCACCAGAAGAGGCGCATTTAATCAAACCGTTAGTACATGTCCACCAAGTAGTTTCAGGGGCCCAGTAATACTGAATTACCAGAAACCAGATTTGAACGTTATCTCTGAATGAAAAAGGATGGTCTACACATAAAATCTACCACTAAGATAGTGAGTTGACCCCCTCAGTAACTTCACAGCTTCTTTCTCTTACTGCAAGAAACACGAATGGCTGCTTCACATTTCATAGTCCCTGGGTACAAATCAGTATCCGGCCGCTTTGGAGCTATTCCTCAAATGTGTGAAGGGGCCCATCGTGAGGTCTCTAAATAAAGCTGTGTTCAAGCAGCAACCTCCTCCGGGTGCTCCAAATCGGTACCAAAAAGATGGTGACAAGGACAGAAAAATGGTGAGAGAAGACTAAAGGAAAATTAGTTCTGTTTTCATTGAAAGAGATTTTTTTTCATGATAAGCACTGTCAATTACAAAATAACCAAATCACAAAACAAACAAGCAAAAAGCCAAGTAGGATGGCAAGGTAGGGACCCCAGGATGGCTGGGAAGGCAGGAAGGCAACAGATGGCCTGTGATTCCTGCCTCAAGTGCGTTTCCTAGCACTCAGCGATGGCTCAGAAGAATCTCTCCAGATTTCAGGTTGGGGCACCACATCCTTGGCCTCCCTGTCTGAGCTGAAGTAGGTGGAGGTGAAGAGTAAATGTGACATTTACACTGTGTGAACACTGAAGGGGAAAAAAAAAGCTCAGCTTTGAGAAATGGATGGGAGAGACAACGGCCCTGGCCTTACTCCACGGCTGAGCCAGCGACCAGCGACGGGAGCTAAACTGTAACATCCTTTAAAGTGTCCTCAGGGGACCCATATGCACAGGCTGCTAAAGCTGTTAACGGAGCCAATTAGGTTTTAATTTATCTTAGTTTCCTCGGACCTGCCATTAAAAGTCATACCACCGAGCTGGCGAGCCTAGCATTACCAGTCCCACAGTTTTGTCAGGTGCTTTCCCAGTGAGTGGAGCTACACACGAGTTGTAGAAACCAGACCTCCATCCAAACTAAGAAATGTCTAAATGGGTCAGGACCATTTACCCCGACATCTGTTTGACGCATAACCTGAGGATATTTAAACGTCTCTTAACAAAACAAATAAAGGTTTCCACATTCCCAAGGACAGAAACCATTTAATCTACTCACACAGCCCTCTCAAGAATGTAACATTTTGGCAGGGCATGCGTGTCAGTAAAGCAACAAGAAATGAGATTTATAGGGGTTAATTTATGATTGAGTCTATTACGAAAAATTCCAGGTAGCCGTGCTCGCGCCTGGCCGCAGGTCCCTCCTGGTGCGGTTTACTGCAGCAGGAGGCCTTGTGAGAACACCAATTGCTTAGCACAAGCGCCTGCTGATCCATTTATTACGGGGGAATCAACACCTCCAATGAGGTCACTCGCCTCCCTTTGCGTGCTGTACGGCAGGTGATGAAATCGTGTATTTATCTACAACTTATTAGATTCATTTGATGGAGTAGGGATCAATTTTTGCCTAACCAACTGTGCGGGTTGCTGGGTAGGAAGTTTCTTGCTACAGGGCCGTGGTGTGTTTCAAAACAGCAGTTAAAATAATTATCTTAATATGGGGCCACTGGGCCATTCTCAAACACATGTTGGAGAAGCGCTGAAGACGGTGCTTAGAACTAAAAATACCAAACACATGGAAAAGTCATTGGGCTCCAGAGGCTCGGTGGCTTCTTTATGAATTAGGAAGGCACAGTACATGTGTGGGATCACTCAGGACACCGGTGGGCCTTTCCTGCCATCGGTGAACCCGCGACCTTACTTCCTAGGAGGGCTGTTAAAGTGAAGTCAGGGGGCACAGGAGCTATTTGCAAGTACCTTTTCACTTGTGTGGTCTGAACAAGTAACGGAGTCCCCCCCTACCCCCCCCCCGAAAGATGGGCAGTGGGAGTGGAGGTGAAGAAGCAGCTGGTGAATTCAGCATTTCCCTCAAAATACAAAACCTAAAAACAAGAACCAGGGCTACCCTCTGGCCTTGTAGGGGGAGGGTGTCTTGCTTTAGGGAAAAAAACAAACAAACAAACAAACAAAAAAAACAAAAAACAAAAAAAAACTCCATTTTCCCAGTTATGTAGAGCCTCAGTACCAGAAGACCCAAGAGACTTGTGCAGCACAACATGCCACCACGATAAAGGAAGGGTGCCTCAGTTGCCAATTGAGGACCAAAAGAGCCCTTCATTTGCTACCCTGAAGAGCAGAGCAGGGGCCTCGGTGACAGTCCCCGTAGCTAACTGCCACCACGCAATGCATCAGATGGATTAGAAAGATTAACTCCAAGTCCTTCACCCAAAAGAAAAAAATGCCCACTTTGGCTGGGCCTCATATTCCAGACCTAAAATCCCAGCCGCTTGGGAGACTAAGGAAGGACCAGTTGGACCAGTTCTTAATGCAAAAAAAAAAAAAATTTTTAATAAAAATAAATTTAAAAAAAGACTTCTCACTGTGGGTTATGGACAAAAATAAAAACCTTTAACTCACTGTAAACATTTTGGGGGTTTTGTCTGTTTGGTGGTTTGGTTGGGGTTTTTTTTTGTTTTGTGTTTTTTTTTTTTTTTTAATGTTACAGGAGATATAAGAGTAATCTAGAATGTTCTCAAGATACTCAAAAGAATGTATCTTGGCCCCACCCCTGACTCATCTGTCCAAAGGTGGGATCTTGAAGCTCTCTCCCAAAAAGTTCCTAGGCCAGGAGATGGAACAGCCTCAGCCTAGCTCACCAGTAAGATCATGCGTATCTTCCAGATCTCTACAGCAAGGCAGTGAGAGAGCCCTGCTCCCACAGCTGGCTCTGCCCTTCATCCACTGAGCTATCAGGAGTGGGGGGGGGGGTAGGAAGGAGGCCAGATTTTCAGCATATTGTTGATAAGAAGTACTGGCAAGGAAACATATACCTTCTTTTAAAAATACTCTCTAGACTTGATTCACCAGTTAATCATCATTCTTGTGAAAGAGAAATGGCAAAGATAAAGGCAGCACTTCTCTGTAAGCAGCCCCTGGCTCATGTGAGAGGACCAAGCAGGCCTTAGTCTGGCTACGACCCATGGAACTGAGGCAGATACACACATAAACACTCCTCAGGGCTTTCAGAGCTTAGGTGTGAAATAGGTTTGAAGTTAAATAAAACAGCTCTTTGTCACACATCTGATAAGAGTACAAGACCTTCAGTTTTCTTTTCTGGACTAGTCAGTCTTTTCTTACTTTCATTCACTAAGATACTACTGCAGGCCCCGTCATCAAAAGCACACAGGAGCACTCGGACCCTCAGCAAATATTTGACAAGCTAATTAATTACCAAGTGAAATACATCCTCATAGTTTATGAATTCATCTAAAAACAGGTTTAAAAAGTTACCTGAAATAAATCACTCTGCTACAGAAATTTACAACACTGATCATTCAACATACTTGGCTTTAGAAGGACTGTTCCTATTTAATTCCTATTTTCTCTTGAGCACTTTAATGAAAGTTTATAACCTGTTCAGTGAGTTGTTTAAATTTTTACAAGCTCTATGTATCAATCGTACATTACTGGGCTTAGGTCAGCCTAATCTTCCATTGTGCTTGAGAGTCTAAAGCATCTCCCTCCAACAGAAATGCAATGTGGATTACAGATGCAAAGTTAAAATGCTGTGCAGGACCTAGGGGGATGGCTTAGTGCCTGCTGCTCTTTCAGAGGAGCCAGATTTGATTCCCAACATGGTGGCTCCCAACCTTCTGTAACTCCAGTTCCAGGATACCCAACACCCTCTTCTGGTTTCTATGGGTACCTGCCACATATGTGATACACACACATATGTCAGGCAAAACACTGACACACATCAAATAAGACTAAGTAAATTTAAAGACGTTGTACACATTCAAATGATTTTTCAGATGAGTGAAACTAATGTTGATAATTTATTTCTTTAATCCAATATAACTAAACTATTGTCACTTATATAAGCAATGTGGAAAGTTATTAATAATCTTTGCTACATTTTTCTAATTAAATCTTTGAAACCCTGAGTGCATTGTACAACACACCTGAATTTGGACTCGCCGTAGTCGAGTCCAAGTTGGCTCATGGCTGCTATGTTGGACAGTGCAGGTCTAGGATTTAAAGTGAAGCACAGATTCAAAACCATAATTTCTAAAGTCAGCTGAAGAACAAGAAGCAGAACGAACAATACTAGCCTTGTTTTGCCCAGAAAATTCTAGAATAATTTCTGAGCCCCGTATTATAGCTGACTGCATCGTCACTGCTCTCCTGTCCTTACCTGCTCAATCCCACTCACCGCCCAACATCTTGCTGAGTGGCAGCTGCAAAACAGGTACCTGCATGTGGGTGCTGGCATGCGGTTCCTGCTGTGCAGATTGAGCATTTAGCAGCCACTCACCCTCTGTGTTCCCTGACCTGTAAAACAGACACAACCACCCCAACCTCAGCATTGTTCAGAGAGCTCTCTGAGCCTACACTGCAAAGCAATTGAATGGCGATTATAAGTACATTGAAAGAAAAAGCATCAGTATCCAGAAAAAGATAAGTTGTGCACAGCAGTCACAAGTCATCTACCTTCTCTGCAAGTGACTGTGCGTTTCTGCCCCGCCTCCCCGCCAACCATACACATACACTCCTGTCAGGTTTGGGGAAGAATATCTTACTGTGACTGTGAGTTAATTAGCACCTCTCCAGTCATTGCACCATCTCCATCCTGCTTGTTTGAGAGAATTACCAAGGCAGCTATTCTCTCCCATTTGCTGTAAACATCCAGGACGGCCCACAGACACGGCACACTTGCATCTAACGGGTGACTCTCGCAGTGTTCTTCACCTTCCTGATAAGCATCAGCTATAACTCATCCCAAACAATGAATACCAACTATAGTCATCACTAACTTTAACTCAACATTGTGGTGAAAGTTGAGTGGGAAATGGAAGAGTATGTTGTATGTACTAACAACTGAATATTTTTAAGACTAAGAAAGCTAAAATGGTAAAGTGTTGTGAATTAGACACGCTAGGGCCATTTAAGGTTGGGTGGATATTGTTAAAAGCACATTCCAAGTACTCAGGGCTTTTGCTTGCTTGCTTGCTTGCTTGCTTGCTTGCTTGCTTTGTGGACTGTTTCTTCGGGGGGGGCTGTCCATATATTTATGCTCATGCTCTTATAGAGGGGAAATCACAGGAATAATGTTCTTGACGTGGATCTCACAAGAAAGGAGTGGGACTCTCACCAACTACAACTGTGCATGCCTAGTTAAGGCACGACTATGCAACCAGTGGCCAGGAACTTGTGGATAGTGACACTTGTTCAGTAGGATAAAATTGTTAAAGAGGGTTGTGTTCTATCTTTGTGAGCACCCCCATCAGTCTAATACACAGATTAGCTACCCAGATAGTATGAAAGAAGAGATTGTGCCTTACCGAGGGGTATCACATTTCTCTTGGGTGGGATGCTTTTTGCACAGTATTCAAATTGAGAAAGCACAGCTTGGAAAATGTGATGTCTTACTTAGATTAAAGAGAAGGTAAGCTGTGCCCAGGAAAACTATGTCTGACTCAGTCTGTTGATGAAGGGAATCCACACACACACACCCCAATCCTTATTTGTAGGAAGTAAATTTACCTGAGGCTTAACAATTGCAGCCATGCAGTCAAGCTAAAAAAAAAAGGATTGAGGAGGAACAGGCATTTCTCATCATGGTCCCAAAACCCCGGACACATGTTCTTATTCTGACTGGACTTACAGCACCTACCACGGATCACACAGAGTACCAGCAACTACATTCAGCTGTTCCCCAGTGATGAAAAGTTTCAGACATATGGTCACAGAGATTAATATCTATGCAGACCAGTTTTGAAACAGCCCAGAAAGCATTTTGGAACATGTGGCATTAGGCAAATATAAATCCTGAGCGAGCACGGCTGTGTCTTCCATGTGCCTCTCCCTTCCACACCTGGCTGTTCACAGTGAGTCACCCAGAAGGCTCAGGAGGATGAGGACAAAGACCCGGTATTAGCACATGCTTAGCTTCTCAGCCACTGAACAGGATCCACAGGGAGGGGGAGGGGTGGCAGCCTTTGTGGGTTACAAGAGAAGGTGCTCAGGGGCAAAGCTGTCCACTACAGAGCCTTTCTCTGCGAGAAGGCCCTCTGTGGGTAGTTTGAGAATCTGCTCTGGGGGTCATCTCAAGAAATGAGAGCAACATCACTGTTCACCAAGTTTCCTTCTGCCTCAGGTCACATGGTGTGGGTTGTACCCAACACATGCTATATCCTTCAGCTGTTTTTATATTTCTTAAAGAGTAAATTGCCCTCCGCTTTATTGGGACATTAACCTTAAAATGATCCTTGAGGAGAAGGAGGAAATAAAGGAAAAATCCAACACAGAATTGCGAAGATTTTCACGGCTATCTCAACAAATGGTTTGCAGAACTCTTGTACATATCCAGGCCTCTAAAAACACTATTGGAAAATGGTTTCAATTGTGGTCAGAAAGTATGTGCTTTGTATTTTATAGAAGCATGAGCCAGAAATGATGGATAAGTCAGAGGTGGCATTTCCAGTTTAGGTCTTGAAAATTTGTTATTTATTACCTAGAGTTAGAAATGCTTTCTATTCTGAGAAATGACATATGGCAGAGCATAAAGACAGACAAACAGACATATATGCATTCATATACACACACACCAAAAGAAAGTTAATAAAGTTGTGGCCAATAAAAATATTGAGGAAATTTTTATTTACAGAAACAAGGAGACCAAGGAAGAAAAATTGAATCCTTGCCATTACAAGAAAGGGGACAAGGAACACTCTCAGCTTGGATTCAAATACACCAAGCCTTGAAGAAGAAGAAGAAGAAGAAGAAGAAGAAGAAGAAGAAGAAGGAGGAGGAGGAGGAGGAGGAGGAGGAGGAGGAGGAGGAAGGGAGGGAGGGGAGAGGAGAAAGAAGGAGGAGGAAGGAGGAGGAAGAAGAAAGAGGAGGAAGGAGGAGGAGGAAAAGAAGAAGAAGAAGAAGAAGAAGAAGAAGAAGAAGAAGACGAAGAAGAAGATTAAGATCATTCTCCGTGGTTTAAGCACTTGCTGTATAAGCTTGAATACCTGAGCCAGAACCCACGGAAATGCCTTATAGGCATCGCCTCCCATCTGTAATTCCAGCACTCAGTAGACAGATAAGGAGGATCCCCATGGCGAGCTGCTTAGTCAGATTGCCAGGCTGTGAGCTCAACTCGGGGACCTTGCTTCAGTGGATAAGGTGGAGAGCGTTTGAGGAAGACCCCAACAGCAACCTCAGATCTCCACGTACACACATGTGGAGTGTCACCTGCACACACTTAAGCATGCACACAGACATACACACACATGCACACTTACATGCACGATATACACATACATACACACACACAACATACACACACACACACACACAAGCACAACATACATACTTTAAAATAAATAAATACAAAGATTTTTTTAAAGAAATGTAGCTCTGGTCCCACTCTCTCCAAATGCTGAATTTCTCATGACAGTTTTCGATCTGCCTTGAGATGGCACCAGGGTCTGCTGGAAGGACTGCCACAGGCCGCAGCTTGGGAGATCTCCAAGACTGCTTGATATCCTTAGGAAAGAATGGTTGCTTAAGCCCCTCAAACCAGAAAGGACTCACTAATATTAACGAGCTATGGATATTTGGCCAGATTCTGGTCATAGAAAAGACGGCCTTGCTTCAGGGCTTCTAACCATAGCATTCTAATCTGAAAGTAGGATTCTGGGCGCACATTTTTGAGGAAATATTATTTTTATCATATATATATATATACCTTTTAATTCTCAAACAAACAGAATTAGAGATTAGAAAGAGATTAAGTAGATTAGTAGAGAGGGTAGAAGGGGTGACTATGATTGATGTGTGATATATACATATGTGTAAGGGTGCCCGTTAACCTATATGTTAAATTTCATAATCATTATGTGTTAATATTTGTGATTTAGAGCTGCATTAGAGGCATGTCTTGATCGTCCAAGCAGCTTGCCTCCTAGTCCTTGGTCCTGAAGTCAGTGGTGCTAACAGAGAGGAATCACACTACGAAGAGGTTCTTGTACCTTCTTTCTTTTTTTTTTTTTAAGATTCTTGAGCTAAAACATAGATGAGCAACGAATAATGTGCGTGACCTGTGAAAGAACCCCGTTTGCAGATAGTGAAGTATTTATATCGGTTAAGAGCCGTGCTTCGTCTTCATCCTCTGTGTGTGATTCTAAAATACGGCCAAACAACACACGGATCCTGCACCTGCTGCCCCCAACTCTCTGAAGTCAGCAAGATGGGGAAAATGTTAGAAAGAAGTCAGGAATAATCATCTTGCTTCCTCTCTGCTAAATCAGTCCACTGGCCTCGTGAATGGATGGAAAAAGCCCTGTAATCCTCGGGTGTGCCATTAAACGCGTAAATTGCGAGCTTTCTAGGACATTTATATTACAGTTGACAACGCTCCATGCTATGTTCGGGGATGCTGGCCAAAAGACGCCACTCTGCGCATAAAAACGGCCTCTTCACAACTCTTTATACTACTGAAAAAGAAGCAGATTCAACAGCCTGTTTATGCAGCTAATTCCTCCCCAAGCTTCACCCAGGAGTCTGTTACCTCTCGCACGAAGCCATCACCAACGTCATCATGGGACCTGAGCTCAGCATTCCTGGCTACCAGTCCGTCCCCTATATTTGGACTGTCTGATTGTTGTAAGCTACAGGGCCTGTGGGTCGGACATCCAAGCCAAATAGAAAAGAAAAGTGAAGACTGTGTGTTGGGTTCGTAAAGGTTATTTAACCATCTAGAATTGACCCTTCATTATTTAAAAAAAGTGAACAAAGAATTTGAAGTATATTTTCGAAACAGGCTAACTAAAGGACTCTTCTTAGCCCTTGGGGTGTAATATCAGAAGTGAGTCCTTGAGACATATTTTAAGTGTGGGTCCCCTAGTAAGGGGAGCAGGGGCTGTCACTGGCATGGACCTGTTGCCGGCTTTCGATCACTTCTTTCTGGTGGGGCTGCCTTGCCAGACCACAAGGGAAGAGAATGCACTCAGTCCTGATGTGACTTGATGTGCTGGGTTGGGGGGGGGGGTCTCCTTTTCTGGAGAGTAGGGGAGGAGGTATAGGGGGATGAAAGAGGGAGGATGGGACCAGGAGGAGAGAAGGGAGGGCTACAACCGGGATCTAAAGTGAATAAGTCAATTAGTTTATTTTTAAAAAGAGAGTGAAAAGGAAGACTTTGGACTTTTTTTTGTGCAAACCACCAACTTTGGAACGCTTTAACTGTCATTCATTGATTCGAAGAGGCATCATCCCTTTCTCAGAATGTTTCGTGATATAGTGAGACAGAAATACAATCAAATAGGCTTACCTAAGCTGCTTTTTTCCTCAACTAACGTTCATTAATGAAAAATATTTTTATTATATCTTTATATGTGAAGTTCTAAAACTGAAAAGGGATTAGTGTCTTTTTTATATATGTATATGTTTATTATGGTTCTTACTGATTACATGTGGCTCTAAAGTAAAGGACCGGTGCTCGTCTAAGCCTCAAAAAAACCACACAGCTCCCACTCCTCGGCCTGCCGCGACACAACCAAATGATGCCTGTAATACTACCCGTAAAGTATAGTCAAGAGCATGTCAGATGCAAGGGAACTGCAGCTAGTTTTCAGCAGTGTGAACAACCTTTTCCTTTACAGGAATGTCACATATAAACTTTGAACACACATAGGCGGCATCTTAGGTTAAAAAAAAAAAAAAAAAAAAAACTGTTTAAAAAGCTTTCTACTATATAATTCAAGAAATGTTCCCTATAAAAACAAGTTAAGTACTGGGCTTTGAGAGCCACGCAGTTTGTGCCACACTCATGCACACTTGTGTTGCTATGATTCCCTTGCACAGATAACTCGTGTCTTACAAACTTTTAGTTACAAAAGCAGGTAGGAAGTAATTTGATTGACAGATGGCAATTTGTAAGGCCCTACCCTAAAGTGGCCACTGTGATTTCCATCCAAATAGCTAGATTAGACCAAATGGCAGCACAGCACAGCACACATGTAAAGAGACAGAAGCAACGAGCAGATGTGTTGTTGATGAAGACATTGAATCCAGTCATGAGAAAAGGAGCAACAGAGAGAGGCCCAGGACTGGACAGCATCCTGAATAAAAGCAACAACACATTCAAAGGCGAGCTGACCCTAGTCTTTCTGAGGAAAGAAAACCAGCATCACCTGGACTGCAAGCCAAATGAAGCCTGAAAAGGAAAACTTCGGGTGAACATTCCATATGGCACTGATGCCAAAATCCTTGACAAAAATACTAGCAAACCAAGACTGTACATCATGACCAAGGACAGCTCAGGGTTTGAAAACCGAACACTTCAGCGTATGCCCCAACTCCAACCCATGTAATACATTGCATTAATAGAGTAAAAGAAATATACACAGGACCTTTTGTTGATTCAGGAAGGCATTTGTCGTTCAAATTTTTATATAGAAATTCTCAACATGATAAAGGCCATGTCTGTTTTCTGTTTGTTTTTGTTTTTGCTTGGACAAGGCTTCTCGGTATAGCCTTGGCTGTCCCTGGAATTTCTATGTAGACCAGGCTGGCCTCGAACACAATCCCGAGAACCCCGAAGATCCACCGGTCTCCGAATGTGTGAGTGTCTAGAATTAAAGTTGTGTTTTCTAAACATTCTACCGACTTCTGTTGCTCTAAGAACGGGATGAATAATACTTACCAAATTTCTCCCCTCTGAAGCCTCGGTACCTACCTCCACTGGTGAAGAGAGTGTTAAAGGCATCCACACTAAGGGTCTACAAAAGAGCAAACGCGAGTTTTATATGGCTTCTTTATACAAGCAGGAACAGAAAGTCCTAGCCAGAGCAATTAGGCAAAAAAATAAATAGAAAGTCATTCAAATTAAAATAGAGAGCAAGATTGCTCTATGCAAAAGATGTATGAATTTTAACATTAGAAAATCTAAAGATTTCCAACAAACACAAAAGAAAAAAGGGAACCACAACCTAAAAACTAATCTGTAAACAAATTCAGCAAGCATAGACGTGAAACTCAAAACCATTCACAACCGGTTCATTGTCAAACCTCAAAAAAACAAAAAGGACTTTTAAAAAAAAAAATAAAAACTTTAGGAATGACGAAGTGAGAGACTAACCTAACCTCGCAAAACCACCATTGTTAAAAAAAAGCAAGCTGCATTTATTAGTTAATATCACTCATAAGACCTTAAATTAATGGAAGAGCAATGTCTTGTCCGTGGTCTGGGGAGTTTAGGATTGTCAAGATACAATAATACCCAGAAATCCACGTGTCAGTTACAATTATTATCAAACTGATAGCATCGTTTGGAGGAAAATGAACAATTCATCTGAAAGAACCATATGGAACTCAAGAGATCACAAAACCATAGCCAAAACACACCTGAGACAAAAAATAAGAGAAGAAGAACAACAAAAAAAACGCCCCACAACAGTTTGAAGGGCTCGTGTTGTTTCTTCATTTCAATATCGGGTCCAAATCTATCCCCTCCTTTTTCTATGTCTAGATAAACCAAACCGCGGTGGCAAAGACACTTTAGTAGAAACCATATGGGTCTAACGTGAAAGAATATGAACCCAGAAATAATGAAATTCCCAACACATATGACTTGTTTGCTTTTTAAGACAAGTGGAGCCAAGGAACATCCATTGGATAATGGACAATCTTCTCAACAAACAGAGCCAAGAAAACTACTTATTTGTCCTGTATTTAAAAAAGAGGAAAAATAGAGATGTTGGTTCTATGTTTACAACAATTCATTATGTTAAATTAAACTCAAACTGGATTAAAGAGTCTTAGATGTAAAGGCTGAGCTGTGGAATCCTATTTGAAAGAAAAATGTAAAAAAAATACTCAGACAAGAGATTTTCAAAAGATTTTTTATTAGGTATGCACCAAAGTAAACACAACAAATAAAATACATAAATTTTGGCTATGATCAAAATGTAAAACTTCTGGTGGCTTCAAGGTGCACTATTGAATAGTAGAAAAGAACAAGCCCACAGGGTGGAATAATAACCATTGCAAGTCACAATCTCCTGCTGTGTCCATTAATATTGAGAATACATAGAGAAGTGGCAGGATGCAAAGAAGACAAAATAAACCAGGACTAACACAAGCAAAGATACAAGTCAGTATTTCACTAAAAGCAGATGGACATCTGTCCAGAGACCATGGGGAAAGAAGGATAACGAAAAAACAAAACCACTAGCCCCTAAGGGAAAGAGTTTATATTTTTCCCGCCAACGTAGTTTTAACCTGTGATATTTTTCAGTAATAAATGTAAAAGAAAAAGCCCAGAAAATAAAAATCATTGGGAAAGTGTGCAGAAAATAGAAGATCTTGGTGCAACTGCTAAGGAACTGTGAAATAGAGTGGCATCGCACTGGTGGGAAACAGTGAGGAGTCCCCAAAACAAAAGCAACATAACAAGTACCATATGAAACGGAAAGCCTGCTTGCTTCTAAGCAGATTCCATAAAGAATGTGGAAGCGAAGACTAAAAAGATCATGGGCACAATAACCCATATGAAACGATGCTAGGGGCGCAAGTGCCCATCAGCACATGAATAAACAAAAAAATGACATGATATTTACATTTGTAATGTTATTCAAACGTTAAAAGTAAACAACGTCCAGAACAACACATACTGAAAAATGACCACTTCTAAAACTTCTAAAAAGCGATGCCAAGTGAAATAATGCAGACTCAAAAGAAGACAATGCTGTGGGAGATTGTGTTCATGTGAATATGTGAAACGAAACAAAAAGTTTAGTCATAAAGTAGAACATAAAAAATGATGTACAACTTACCCAGAGAGAATGGGGGCGGCGGAGGAGACAATAAGGTTAATGACCATAGTGCACTGTCCTCCTTCGGGAATGGAGAAAAGCCCAATGATAATAATGTAAGTGATGGGCGTCGTAATAATTGGGTGGACCTATAGATCTAATGTCCCTGGATTACAGACTTAAAAATAACCTGGGGACACATCCCTAAGGGAACATTCTGCTGTTGTATGTGGCCACCTTTACCACACAAGCACTGTTAAAAAAAGAAGGTTTTGAAACAGAGACGGCTAGAAATAATTGTCGGGCGCTGGAAATGTAAAACAAGGCTAATAACAAATGAGCATACAAAGAAAACCTGTGCACTGAAAACATTACCGAAGAGGTAGAATATAATTTGTAACTGAATCAGAAACTCCAGGTGGGCGCCACATCCTAATGAAAATGAACTTAGAATGTAAGCAGAGTAAAATAGCAAAAGGGTGTTTAATGTTTCTCACAGTCCCAGGGGTGAATGTGGCTAAAACTCACATTGAGCCCAAGTCCCCACAAACAAGTTTGTGGGATAACAGAGGGTCAGAGTTCACAACAAAACCATGAATTATATTACATCATGAAGAGAATACTGTGAGACAAAATGACTGAAGGTGAAAATTTAAATTTGCCATGCGCTGTATACGCAATTGCATATATGATTTAAATTCATATATGTGTGGGTAAAGAGAAAGTATAAATATTGATATAACTTAAAAACAGAATCTTATAATGAAAGGCATAATTTAGAATTGTTATAAATGCTAATAGAGAACTATAATTATTTGAAGTTATTACATACATTGTAATATATAATTCCTGTAAAAAAACAATGTAACAAAGACTATAGAAATAAGAAGAAAACTGGACAAAAGCTAAAAACAACCCTCAGAAAACTCTTTAAAAACATAAAAACATTCCTTTTTTTTGTGTGAAAGCTAGAGAAAAAAAAACCCTACATAAAATTAAAGATATAGAAGCCTATAAAAAGAAATTTAAAATAAAAGAACTGAATCCCTCTATTATTAAATGGCTTTATGGTTTATATAATTTTTTATATAAATTTAAATGGACAAAGCACAGCAAATGAATAAGAGATAGACATTGTAATAAACCAATCTCATTTAGATTTCCACGAACAAAAACCCGAGTGAAAGTCACAGGACAGAAAAAGAACCTTTGATTAACAAGAACAGCAATCTGAAGAAAGCAAAGTGACTATACGAAGAAAAAACAAAATAGAATCTAAGACAAAATTAATTAAGACAAAGAAATAGTTTTTTTTTTAAAATGAGATATAAAAGTAACATCTTAATCAATACGATAGATACAAACCGGTACACAAATACAACCAACAAAACATGCGCGCTAGCACAGAGCAGCAGTCAACCACAGGCAACAAAAAGATGCCCAGGATCGAAATGAAGACAATAATTTTAAAATTTAAAGAAACAGTTTAGTTAGAGAGGTTTTTCCAAGGAATTGTTTTTTAAAGAGAGGAAAAAAAATTTTTACAAGTTAAAACATTTAAAAAAAAAAACAGTATTAGTTAGCGGGTTCCCCTGACCTTTTTTTTTTTCCCAACTTTTTTTTCACACAAGTTATTCTCAAACCCCTTTTCCCTCCCACCCGGCCTACCTCCCAACCGCCCCAAAACAAGAAACACCGGAAGACTTGAAAAACAACTTAATTAGAGAACCAGACTAAACCCACCATATGGCTGCCCTAAAACAAATATACAATGCCCAGTGAACAACACAACAAAAGCAGGGATAGGGAGAGGCCCCACCAGCAGGAGGAAGAGCTGCCTTAAGAGTCTCTCCAAGGGGATGGGTTCAGTGAATCATCATCCATCCCCTACAACACACAACACAAAAAAAACAACACACTCACACACACACACACAGGGACACAGACACACCAACACACACACACAAAACAGCACACACCAACAAAAAAGAACCATATGGACTGCAATACATTGTTTTTATCGATACTATGTGAGCAAATAAAAATTAAAATAAAAATTTAAGAAGAAAGGATCATAAAGTTTAGAGGAAATGAGGAGGGATAGGGAGAGCTGAAAGGGAAGGAGTGGGGGTGAAAACGATATTAATTGATAAATACAGCACTCACACATAAAAATTCTTTAAAAAAATAAAATTGATATTAAATTTTTTCCTTATGAAATTTTGTTTAAAAAAAAAAGTTATTGAGCTTTTTAAATAAAGACCCTGTTCCCAAGAATGAGATGGCTTCCAGGGCAAAATTCTAGGAGATAATTTTAAAAAAATTGACACTGGTCTTTTATAAATAATTTCAAAAGTATGTTTTCCATTTTTAAATTAAAAAAAAAAGCTAAGAGGAAGGGGGGTTTTTTTAATATAAAATATATATATAAATTAATTTTCGCACCTATAAAAAGTTCTAATATCAGACAGCAATAGAGACAATACTCCCATTTAACAATCTGGAGACCAAAATATCATTTGTGAACACATGCACAAAAAAGGTTTCCTAAAGCAAGTTTCAAAAATGATGAATATCAAAATCAACTGAACCAAGCTGTATGTATCATAATAGAATGCAATAATTAATTTATAAAATAACGTAACAAAAGTTGAATTGACAAAACAATCACCATTTTTAATAGGAAAAAAAAGAAGTTGATCATCCTGTTAATCAAAGAAAGCAATAAAACATATGGAAAAATCCAAATTCCAATAACAGAAATTAGAGATGAGAGGAAACGCCTACTATCCAATCGGCAGAAATCTTCAAAACTCAGTTTTATTGCTCAATAAATAATTAATGAAAAGCTTTTTCTCCTAAAATGAAAAAAAGGCAAATATAAATCCACTCCATCTCAACTCCACGGTTTATTCCAATTCCACACCATAATATTATGTTTTTCAGGCCTAATTAGACAAATTTAGATTTTAAAAAAAAAAATAAATTCAATCTCAATTGTTTTTTCAATTATAATGGTATTTTTTTACTACTACATATAGAAAAAATACATAAAAACTACTTACTATTACTAGCTAATAATGTTCAGGAAAACTTTGTAAGATACAAGATGATATGGTAAGAATTGCTAAAATTTCCTATACATGGCTAAGTGAGTAATAAGGAAACAAAATAATGCCAATAAAAAAAATAACAATAGGAAATATTTTAGGGGAGGGGAGTTTTTTTGTGTTGGTTGGTTATTGGTTTTAATGGTTGTTTTTTTTAGACAGGGCCTTCTCTTGTTAGCCTTGGTTTTTTTTGAGGAGCATAGCCTTGGATGATCTTTCCCTTGGAACTACTCAACTCGGTAGGCCCAAGCATGAACCTCAAACTACAGAGATTTTGGCCTGCCATCTGGGCCTCTTGCCTCTGCCTCTGCCCCTCTTGCCTCTGCCCTCTGCCTGTCTCTGCCCCCTCACGGTTTCTGGGATTCCAAGGGTCTGAAGCCACAACCCCTAAACTTACTACAATAATTATTTTTAAATAGTTTTTAAATTAAATTAAATCTATATAAGTACAAAGATATATGTGGTATATATGTGGTATATGTTGTGGAACACACACACACATATATGACTGAACGTAATAAAATCAACACTGAAACACACAGCAATGGACGAAGCCACATCCCCAGCTCACAACCTGATAAGCCGTAGGGAATTGTCACACCCAAACAAAGTATGCTCCCAGATTACTCCTTGCCCAACTGATTCAGTGCAGTTGCCTGTAGAAATCCCACTTTTTCCCCTTTCCTTTACCTCACTTTAACCCTTTTTACTCAGAAAATGAAGATGCTTCAAAAAATCCAATGGGGGAAAAAAATCCAATAGCAGACGGTGTGTCCCTTTTAAATAATGAGAAAAGTTAGAAGAGGGTGGCATTTTCCTGAGTTCAAAATTCACATAAACTCTATAAGTAATCAACATGATTATGGCTTTTACTGCTTTACCCACGTCCCATAGAGATCAATGGAACCGAGCCCCCTGAAATTCCAGAAGGCCCTGGTTATTTTTAACTTAGCAGTAGTTGGAGTCATGGACAATTCCAAATGGGAAAAGAATCATTGTCCCAATGAATGACCCTGAAAGAATAACCAGAGGGTCCGAGACGCTAAGGAATGAGTTCAAACCTCTTTATTTCACACAAAGGTACAAAACAACAAGTTAAGAATTTCAATAAGGAAAATCTCTGTACAAAAATGCTTTCAGGAGACTTCTTAGTAAAATCTTCATGATCTCAACTGGCCTGCGAAAGTGTTTCTTAAGTTATGACATCAAAATACCAGATTATTTCCGTGTTTAGATGAAATTGAAAAAATGCTTTGTGTTAAATCCCGGGCACAGCAGCACATGCCTGCAATCCATCCCAGCAACGCAGGTAGGCAGAGGAAGGCAAGATCTCGTTGTGGAGTTTCGAGGGCCCAGCCTGAATCTACAGAGTGAGGCCCCAGGACGCCAAGGCCTACACAGAGAAAACACCTGTCTCAAAAACAAAACAAACAAAAAAAAAAAAAACAAAAAAAAGGCCTTTATTAAAAGATGAGGTATCATAGACCATTAAAGAATGTAAAGCAAAACGAAATGGGAGAAAACAGTTAGACAAGCCATATCTCTGTTGAGGGCTCTCTCTTTTACAAAGTCCCCCATATTAAAATTAAAATAACGAAGAAGAACCTAGAAATTACAAC